>NW_017306723.1:251218-257570 GCF_000935625.1 Nanorana parkeri | reverse complement strand
GGGGTAGGTTGGCTGGTAGGAGGGCTCATTAAGGAACCTGGCCTTGGGGCAGCAGAGAGAGTAAATCCGGCCCTGATTGTGACTGTGGTGGGGTGGTGGGGCATTAGGCTTCATACACACTGGGCGATTTCAGGAATCTCATATGCCCCGCTTATATGCGGCCGCTGTACCCGTTCAAATTAATGATTCCTGTGATCTATTCCAACCGCATGTAATCGTATCATATACTACCGCTTACACATGCATCCACTGTCACCTGGTCATTATTTGGACAGGTCAGCATCTCATCTAGACTGTGCAATCCGTAGGTGATGCAAACACTGATATCAATGACTCAGTGTTCTATATGCAGTGCTAAGTAATATATCAAAACTATATAAATGCTTAGAAATAATAATTCAGTTTGTGTATGGGTGGTATTACAGTGTAAGCTCCTCTGGTGTAGAGGCCGATGGGAATGGCTCAGTGTTCTCTGTACAGCACTGCAGAATATGTACGAGATATATAAATATATAATACTAGTGTGTGACTGGTGGGACATTAGATTGTAAGCTCCTCTGGTGTAAAGACTGATGGGGATGTACAGTGTTCTCTGTACTAGACATGAAAGCCAGCAAAAAATGTGTTTAGTTTCATTACCTTTTAGATGTTTTGGGATTGGGGTCTGAAAGTAATTTAGTTTCTGCATTCGGATTCGGATGAATGGAATGGAATATGATGGAAGAAGGGTGTGCTGCTTTAGTTTAAAGGAGAACTATGGGGTTAAGGCTTTTCCCCATAGTTCTCCTTAGGGTAACGGGAGGACACAAACTAGCGTCCTCCAGTCACCCTAGGCTCAGTATACCGCGAGCTGTAGCCCGTGGTATACTGAGATGCCGCAGTATATTGCGAGCTGCTGCTCGCAGTATACTGATATGCCGCAGCTAAAGGGGATCCCGACAATTGTGCTGGGATCCGCCCAGCTGTGTGACTGACAGCTGGCTCTGCCTATCTAGAGGCAGAGCCAACTGTACCCGCCCCCTTCCCCGTCCGTTCCGCCAGTCAGCGCTGGCGGATCGGAGCGGGGAGGGGGGAATCCAGCCCCTCCCCTGTCACGGCAGAGAGCCGTGACAGGATCGAGAGGTGAGCGAACACCGGTATGTGTTCGCTCACCTCCCGATCTACTGAGCCGACCTGTGACAGTGTCATTGTCACAGGTCGGCTAGAACTATGAGGTGAGTGAAAAGCACTCACCTCATAGTTCTCCTTTAAGTGTGGACCGGGGTGTCCAACTGATGAGAAACAGAGCAAAAAAAATAAAGCAAGGTCTAAAGACCTACTACCAGTGGAAAGCAGAGTTTAGGGGTGTTGAGGCCCAGAGGGCTGGTAGAATTCAGGATGTGAGTGCCAAAATCCTCCATTGGATGACAAAGGCGTAAGGGAGAGAAAGGTAACCGTTGTAAAATGGGGAATGGTACCATGTGTAAGAAGTGTAGAAACTCACCATGAAGTTTTCATGGATGTGCTGTCATCGACGTCGGGATTTCTGCAGGGGAGAGTTGAATGGAGGTCGTCTTGTGGAGTCTTGTAGATTCTTCTTTCTTGATTGGAGAGTCTAAAGCCTCATAGGGTTCTCATAGATGCGGAACAGTTGTCTGATGAATCCTTCTGGGCGTGGGTGTGCGTGGCGAGTGGCGGGCACCGGAGTCCCCAGCATGGGGACAAGGTGCTTTTCCAGGGGGTCCTCACCTGGAAAAGCACCCTCCCAATGCCGTGGGCAGGTGGCCTGGTATGGTGGAGGGGGGCGGGGGCTGCTGGCTCATCCCTCCCCCCTTTCCTGGGTACCCCACGCTGTTTTTTTACATTAGTATTTCTGTGAACACTTTTGTGTATTCTGTGACAGCTGCCAGATTCTTTACATTCGGGATCAAAGTGTCAGCAAAGAAGTAGAAGCTGTTACAGAATAACACAGATCTCTGAGTTTCTCTAGTTATTTACATTTTGTAACAATATTGTATTACTTGGTTTTCATTTGGGATACGAGTCAGACAAGCCAGAGAGCGTTAAATGACAGCTTGCTCGCTTGTTGCGTTTCGTTCCGAATGAGATTCGTATGTATCTGAATTTCGTTATCAAACGTTTGGATTCGTTCTGATTCCTTATTTCTGTCATTCAGAGATTTGGATGCTTCAACCAGCGTCACTAGAAATGAGGGAGTCTGAATTTTCCTTTATCAGATATTCTGTTTACCTCCGTTGAAAAAGATGAATAGAGATAAGTAGGAGCCCCTATGGATGCCTTTTGGGAAGTTAGGCTGAGAAGGGGGCATGCAGAGGGTAATCCTTCTTACTACCTCAGCATTGTCCTGGTGGGGGGTAATCAGCACGAGCAGAAGCAGACCTAAAGGATTAACAGTGAGAATATCAACATTGATGAAGACTGTGAACACATCAGTCAATGAAACCTCAGAGAACTTTTATAGCTTCTATGAGACAAACGACATAATGCATAAAACTTTACTGAAAACAAACACTCGACAAAGTTAGTTTACACAAAATAGTTTTAAATACCAACTACCCACAATATTTACATTGATTGAGTGTCTGTGAGTTTAATCCTTCACCAGATTTTTAAATCGCTCAAGACACCAATAAAAAAGGTTTTCCTGCAGTTTTTTGTCTCTGCCCCTCCCACAATGGTGAGATTTCTCTGCAGTAGTTTGTGTCTCTGCCCCTCCCACAAGGGTGAGATTTTCCCTTTCGTAGTTTGTGTCTCCGCCCCTCCCACAATGGTGAGATTTCCCTGCAGTAGTTTGTGTCTCTGCCCCTCCCACAATAGTGAGATTTCCCCTTTTTGTAGTTTGTGTCTCTGCCCCTCCCACAATGGTGAGATTTCCCCTTTCGTAGTTTGTGTCTCTGCTCCTCCCACAATGGTGAGATTTCCCCGCAGTCTCTGCCCCTCCTACAATAGTGAGATTTCCCTGTAGTAGTTTGTGTCTCTGCCCCTCCCACAATGGTGAGATTTCCCTGCAGTAGTTTGTGTCTCTGCCCCTCCCACAATGGTGAGATTTCCCCTGCAGTCGTTTGTGTCTCTGCCCTTCCCACAATGGTGAGATTTCCCCTTTTGTACTTTGTGACAGCTGCCAGATTCTTTACATTCGGGATCAAAGTGTCAGCAAAGAATCTGTAAAGGTTTGTGTCTCTGCCCCTCCCACAACGATGAGATTTTCCTGCAGTAGTTTGTGTCTCTGCCCCTCCCACAATGGTGAGATATCCCTGCAGTAGTTTGTGTCTCTGACCCTCCCACAATGGTGAGATTTCCCCTTTCGTAGTTTGTGTCTCTGCTCCTCCCACAATGGTGAGATTTCCCCGCAGTCTCTGCCCCTCCTACAATAGTGAGACTTCCCTGCAGTAGTGTCTGTCTCTGCCCCTCCCACAATGGTGAGGTTTCCCTGCAGTAGTGTCTGTCTCTGCCCCTCCCACAATGGTGAGATTTCCCTGCAGTAGTTTGTGTCTCTGCCCCTCCCACAATGGTGAGATTTCCCTGCAGTAGTGTCTGTCTCTGCCCCTCCCACAATGGTGAGATTTCCCTGCAGTAGTGTCTGTCTCTGCCCCTCCCACAATGGTGAGATTTCCCTGCAGTAGTGTCTGTCTCTGCCCCTCCCACAATGGTGAGATTGTCCTGCAGTAGTTTGTGTCTCTGCCCCTCCCACAATGGTGAGATTTCCCTGCAGTAGATTGCATCTCTGCCCTTTCCATAGTGTGAAGTTTCCCACAGCGGTAAGGCCGGCTGTTTCTGCCCTGCTGTCTCTCTGGAGAACCCAAAGTGCTTTGGCAATCTTATGTTGAATGTAAATTGTATACATATAGTAAAACAACAAACATAAAAGAACATTTTAAAAACTTTCATACTCACCAAGGTGTCAACAGGACAGAATCTAAGAGGAAATCTTCCCCAAAACAGCATAGACAGCAATAAAAACCTGACAGAGGATGTATGCTGCACTCACTCCATCTAAAACAAAAACATGCTTTAAATGATGCAGTGAAGGAGTGCCATCACCTCCACCTTGGATGGGTATATTCCTACATTGTTCACAAGATGAGACAGCAGATTCCATGGCATGTAGCGGGGCTTTCTAATCCAGGCCGTGTTCCCGAGACATGTCCGGGCATTCCTCCTTCCATACATTGCCTATGATGGGGCATATGCTGCACACTTATGTAAAATATACTGAGGGGAATTGATCGAAACTGGAGCAGCTGTGCATGGCAACCAATCAGCTTTCCTTTTATTTTCAAAGCTTAACTGAACAAACTGAAGAGAGAAGCTGATTGGTTGCCATGGGACAGATTCTGTCTGCGCCAGTTTTGGGTTAAATTCCCCAGGCAGAACCGTTCAGCCTCCCTGTTTCTCAAAGCTTAACTGAACAAGGTGAAATAGAAGCCAGATTCTGTCTGCTCCAGTTTCAATAAATTCCCGTTTCAATAAATTAGAAAGGGGGACAGTGAGTCATTACCCCGCCGCCTGGCTTTCTGATTGACTGGGAAGCTGGCTCCATCTTCCCTCGGGGCACTGCTGGTCAGAGGAAATCTGATATCGGGGGTAAGTATCGGAGCATTTGGACGAGTAGGAGTACTCGCCCACCAATTGACCCCCCCCCCCCACAAGTTAAAACAAAACAAAAAAGTGCGTGGGGTTCCCACCCAAATCCATCCCAGGCCCTTTAGGCCTGATAGGAATTTAAATAAAAACATTCCTACCAGACGTTTGATGATCCGAGCACAGGCCCGGCAGGGCAGGAAAGGGCCCTTACCAGGCCATGTGCCCTCGGCATTGGGAGGGTGGCCCCATGCCGATGGGGACAAGGGCCTCTTCCCCACAACCCTGGCCCGGTGGTTGTGGGGGTCTGCAGGCAAGGGGGCTTATTTGCATCGGGGTACCTCTTTAATTAAGGGGGCACCCAGATGCCACCCCCGCCCCCTTGTGAATGAGTAAGGGGTACTTTGCTGCAACGAAATTTCGTCCAACAAACAAAATTTCGTCCAGACTACCGCTAACGATTTTCGGAATCGGAAATTCGGATTCGTTTGCATTCGTTATTTCTGTAATTCGTAATTCGGATACATCCAAATCTCCAAATTTGCGAAATTTTGTCAGAATTTCAATTTGGAACGAAACGAATCGCACATGTCTAATAAAAGCTTTACTGGACTTTTCATATGTTGTTTGTCACTTATGTTCTGTAAATTATAAAACAGGAAACACTGAAACGTCTGCTGCCACCTAAATAATTGTTATGATAATTACGCTGTTATTTTTTTAAAACCAGTATTCTTTCTTTCTCTGTAAATCAGTCTCCTATATCCGGGGCTTGAAAAATCCATTTGTTCGCTCCTCTGTGTAGAGAGGACGGCGGAGGCCGACGAGCAGCTTTACATTCAAGCGATCGAGCGTCTCGAGACACCCGATCGCTTGTATTACCAGCAGCTGTCACTGCCTTTGCTGTGTGACAGGAGATCAGAGGGCGATCAGTACAAGAGCTCCCTTTGATCTACTCTCCAGTCCCGGAATGCAGGAAGTGATGTATATTACATCACTTCCTGCATTCAGTGTCACTCTCCAGCTACAGAAGCTGATAAAGCAGATCTCTGCTTCATCAGCTTCTCTGGGGTGCTTAGGAGATCCCTGATGTCTTCATAAAGAGGACCTGTCATGTAAATTGGCTATCACATAGGGGACTTCTTAGCCCCCCCATGTGACAGCAATAAAGTTGTGTACAAAAAAAAAGTAATACAAAAATTAAAGAATCATAAAAAAAAAATAAAGCATTGAAAAAATGTAAAAAGAAAAAAATATTTTTTTTAAGCCCTCCGCCCCCAACAGACGCATGCAGATATGCGTCGGGTGCGTCTACGTCTGAAAACAATGATTGCACCTATTATGCCGCACATGTTACATACAACCACGAACGTCGGAGTGTGAGCAATAATTTTAGGCCCATTAATTACTGATAACACTAAACTGATGAGCGGTAAAAGCGTTTTAAGCGTCGCCTATGGCCAATTTTCAGTGTGGTAGTTTTTTGCGATTTTGCGGGCGCACGCAATTTTAAGGCTTGACATGTTTGGTGTCTATTTACCCAACGTGACCCCGACTTTTATGTTTTACCAAAAATATGGGTGAGAATAAATGTTTTATAACATAACTTAGGGAAACTTTGTTAACTTTGTTTTTTTTTTATTTACTGTACTTTTTTTCATTATATATCCCGTTACCCTAAGCTCAGTATACCGCGAGCTACAGCTCGCGGTATACTGAGACGCCGCAGCCGTAGCGGATCCCGACTTAGACGACAGGATCCGCCCAGCTG
>NW_017306723.1:206942-250931 GCF_000935625.1 Nanorana parkeri | reverse complement strand
GTAAATCCGGCCCTGAGCGGGGAGGGGGGAATCCAGCCCCTCCCCTGTCACGGCAGAGAGCCGTGACAGGATCGCGAGGTGAGCGAACCCGGTATGTGTTCGCTCACCTCCCTTTCTATTGAGCCGACCTGTGACAGTCTCATTGTCACAGGTCGGCTAGAACTATGAGGTGAGTGGAAATCACTCATCTCATAGTTCTCCTTTAAGGGCTTTAGCACGAAATTAGTTGGCTCAACTATGGCGGTTTCAAATGATCTGATGAACGATTTAGAATGATTGTTCAAATGAAATTCTAATATTGTATGGCTAGCTTATGCATATACAAAGATAAAGGAGTGGCTGAAAGCCCTTTCCTGGTGAACATACTGCTCCTGTTCCCTCCAGAACACACATACTGTATATTCAAGTGTCTAGGCATCTGGTCAGATGATTTTTATGAATTGTAAGGATCAGCAAATCTGTACTGTAATCCTTCCCTGAAACAGAAGATCACATCATACCCAGTTGTCAAGGTTCTTGGGTGTGTGAGGAAGAATGAGCAATGAAAAGTGCCTGGAGCATCAAAGGTACGTACTTCAGCTCTCCTAAAAGTCATAACCAACGCAGAAGGCCGAGATCATTAGGTGATGCCAAGTCCCACTTGAGCATGACACAAACAGATCTCCATTCTGGGATTTGTGTAATCTCAGCCTGTCAGAAGCCTAATGTGCGAACTACAACCATCACTGATGTCCCTTTGAAGCATGGAAAGGCCCCGATAATACAAAATAATCTTCACAGTGGTTTAAAAAAGCAATGTCAATTTGTCGACCTCTTTCCAGCTCACAAGCTGTTTCTTATTAATGTTATGATTGAAAGATATCAAGAGAATCCATTTTCATAGGTGTGGCATCTGAACCTCTTCCACTGTCCAGTGTTACAGTGAGGTTGAATAGACACAGGTCCAGCAGGTTCAACCTATATAGTGTGTGTGTGTGTGTGTGTGTATACTGCTAGAAATTCCCATAACCTTGTATTTTATGTAAGTTGAGGAATCCATCCAAGTGTTTTTCAAAGCCGTGTATGTTTTCTGCTGATACAACTATTTATGGAAGCAAATCCCAAATCTTTACCGCTCGCACCGCAAAAAAAAAACCCTTGCGCAGATTACGAGTGTACCATATCCCTTTTAATTTCTTGTTGTGCCCTCCTGTCTTCCCCATAGTTTTTCGTTTAAGTTGTGTGTTCCTAATACTACTGTCCCCATTGATTCATTTGTAACTGCATTATTCACAATGAGTTGAAATAAGGCTGCAGTGTGGCCGGGGAGCCTTGATAGTGGCAGAGTCCATCAAACGACACCAATCAGGACACAAATGACCAATAGGCAGAGAGGCATCACCGAAGATTGCCGATAAGTCCCACCGTCTGATCACACTGAATTCACAGGAGTGAACAGAAGTAAACTTGACACAAAACCGTACATTGTGTAAAAAAAGATGCTGATAACGTGGATGTTCCCAAGGATAAAGATACACTTTGTAACTCTGCTGTGCAGCCCATTGTTCTACAGAAGGGAAATCTCACTGGTGGTGTTTAAGCTGCATATAGACATACTGATCTCCTTTGTGACCCTAAGCTGGTTTAATCATTTAAAGCCCAACTGAACTTTTAGTTGAAGTCATCTAAATATATTCTCGGTGCATTAAAGGGTTATTAAACCCTCTGGTGTTTTTGCATATATCTATTGCTAGCAAGCAGTAGATATATGCAAAAAGTATTATTTTAAAAAACGCTTTAAAAGCGGTTTAAACTTACCTGTGTCCTCCCCCACCTGCTCCCGTCCGAGAATCTGAAAGATTCTCGGGCGGCCGCAAAGCATCTTGTGGTGGGCGCATGCGCAGTTCACATTTTCGTCCGGGAGACGAGGAGAGACACAAGGTAAGTCTATGGACGCGTGCACCCGCATGCAGACACTGTGGGACAGGAAGTGCCAGGAAGGACAGAGGAGTCAGTGCTGGATCGGAGACCTGCTGCAGCGCTGAAGGGATAGATGAAAATGAGAGGAAAGAAGAAGAGGATCGGATTAAGAGGCATCATTTAAGGTAAGTGCTGACATTAACATTGGGGGGAGGGAAAAATATCTTTGACTTTAATGTCACTTTAAGCTAAAAGTCTTACCTTAGGCTTTTCTACAGCCTAAGGGCTCATGCAAACGGGTGTAACGAAACACAAATATCTATGCAGGATCTTGCTGACATAAAAAAAAACGCATGTAATAGTCCACAAGGTGCTATTGTGTACACTTGTTTAGACACGCACATGTTTGTAAAATGTTCACATCCGTCAAATTCTTCTTCTATTCCTCTAGCTAAGTTGTTAGTCCCAGCATGAACGCTAAACAGAGCGCAAGATTACTGAGCGCAGCTGTGTACATGGGCCCATAATATACAATACTGATGAAATCATATCCGTTAAAAAAACTATAGACTGTATGGATCTCTCAGTCATTGGGAGGGGGGGGTGGTGCTGGTGGAGAGCGACACTGCTCTCTATAGGTTCTGCATCTCTTTGCCCAGCTCTTAGCAACCTGGGACGCTCTGGCCAGAGAGTGGGCAGCAGGCACACTGGAAACATTGGCCATGATGCTCTTCCTGCTTCCCTAATGTGACCCAAAGAGATGCCACTTAAGGCAACAGCTGCCCTTAGTAGAAAAACCTGTCCCCTGCCTGCCAACATGCTGCAAAGAAGTACCCTTGCTCTCCCTGTGAATTCAGTGGTCTATCTGTAGAAGTCTTATACACCCCTGAGCCAAACAACTCTAGCTCAGCAGGTGGTATGATGGACCTCTGAAAAGAGTCTACTGCTACCACACAGAGAGTAATGCTGGCCATACACAAATATTTTTTTCATGCAGCCCCATGTGCTAAATGAGGGAAATCTTTTGATTCCCCCATCCACACTAAACAGTGTAAGTGGAGTAGTCTTCCCTGCCGGGTTATTGTATTCTGACAGCTGGTGTCTGTGGCTGTCAGACTACCTGAACAGTGCCTGTAGCTGATGGGATGCAGTCACTGTTCGGCTGACAATTTTCTACCTGGCACTGCCAAAAAAAAGTAAATTGGAAAATTGACTTATGTTGAGCCAGGTGTTGCCAGCACCCACTCACCAGTTCAGCAGGAAACAGATTAAATTTGTTCTGTGTATGGCCAGCTTAAGGCTCGTTCTCTACAGCATGCTGGCAGAGAACAGGCTTTTTTACTTCAACTGTGACTGCTTTCTAAAGAAAACAAACTGTAAAGGTGCCCATACACTGTGCGATTATCGCACGATAATCGCGGGAAATCCGGCGATCGTACGATAATCACAAAGTGTATGGAAGGCGTGCGACCGGGCAGATCGTACGTTTTTTTAAGTACCTTACAACCATCGCAAGACAAAAGTCTTGCGATGGTTGTAAGATGTGTGCCCAGCATGAGACTTTGCACACACACCTGAATGTAAGTGGATTTCAAATAAACATTTAAAGGGAATGAGGGCTCAGCCCTCTGTGGATATTTTTGTAGCTGAATACTACATATATAATTGTATGGTTCTTCTATGGTTCTTCTTGCAACTTGGAATTGCAAGTTCTATAATATGGGATGTTATAGAACTTGCAAATGCAACTATTATATTGATTACCAATGTGTTTTCATCCTAATTCTGGAGCTACATACAGGTGAAACTCGAATAATTAGAATATCGTGCAAAGTTCATTTATTTCACTAATGCAACTTAAAAGGTGAAACTAATATATGAGAGAGACTCATTACATGCAAAGCAAGATAATTCAAGCCGTGATTTGTCATAATTGTGATGATTATGGCTTGCAGCTCATGAAAACCCCAAGAACCCCAAATCCACAACCTCAAAAAAGTAGATTATTACATGCAATCAATAAAACAAGGATTGTACATAGAACAATATCGGACCTCTGAAAAGTACAAGCATGCATATGTACTCAGTACTTGGTTTTGGCCCCTTTTGCAGCACTTACTGCAATTACTTTTGCACGATATTCTAATTATTCGAGTTTCACCTGTAGGTGTGGCCCTCAGAAGATATAATGTGGCCCATTGAAGATTTATTCCACTCAAATTGGCCCATTGTTTCACTCGAGTTTGACATGCCTGTAATATTTTATTTGCCTTTTTAGGCTCATAAAGGCTTTCATGTGGCAGGTGACAGTATTTTACTGGACAGGAAGTAGCTGTACTTTGGAAACGAATATGACTTTGGATACGATATAACTTTTATTATATACATCTTTAGTTGTGGTAATTTCCTGAAATATTTGTCTGTTTTTTTATTTTATTTTAGGGACCCTAAATCCCTGTGATATTACCCGTCCCCCCCTACCCAGTTAGGCCTTTTCTTGGTTGACAAGTTGATCTTCTAGAATCTCTCCCCCCCTTCCCATCAGGAGCCTCCTTCCTATCAGAGTCTCTGCCTTCGCATGAAGAGCCCCCTCACATCAGGAGCCCCCCATTCATAGTTATACAGTTACATAGTTGGCCAGGTTTTAAAAAGGTACAAGTCCATCAAGTTCAACCTATAGAGATTAAACAAAAGGAAAATCTTTGCCCACAATTACCCACTGTTGAAGCAGAGGAAGGGAACCCCCCCCCCCCCCACACACAAAGCATGATACAATTTTCCTTGTTGATCGCATAATGCAATCGGATATTCCCAAGAACAACAATCTCTGGTGTTTAATATACCTATAAGAACTCACTATCCAGTAATATTCTGTGCATTTAGGAATACATCCAGATTTTTTTTAAACAGTTAACTGAGCTCGCTAGAACTAGTTCCTGAGGGAGTCTATTCCACATTGTAACAAACAGCTCTAACTGTGAAAAAGCCTTTCCCTATGCAAAGATTAAACCTTTTTCAAGAGTGCCCCCTTGTTCTTTGCAGTGACCTTAAAGTGAATAATTTGGCACCAAGCTCACTATATGGACCATGTATGTATTTATACATAGTGATCATGTCCCCCCTTAATCGCCTCTTCTCCAGAAAGAACACATTCAGGTCAGCTAATCTTTCCTCATAGCGGAGTTCCCCCATGCCTCTTATTAGTTAAGTTGCCCTTCTCTGCATTTTCTCCATTCCATAACATCCTATTTGTGAACTGGTGCCCAAAACTGAACGGCATATTCCAGATGAGGTCTTACTAATGCTTTGTACAGGGGCAGGATTATGTCTCTATCTCTGGAGTCTAGACCCCTTTTAATACAAGAAAGTTTTTGACTTGCTTTAGAAACTGCGGCTTGACATTGCATGGTATTATTGAGTCTATGGTCTACTAGTACACCCAGATCTTTCTCCAACATTGACTCCCCCAAACATACTCCCAATAGAGTGTATGAAGCATTGTTTTTAGTCCCCAAGTGCCCCTTCACATCAGTGTCTTACTCTATAAAACTCACCATAGTGCTGCTGCTGCACCATGGCAGGGGACAGGATGTGGAGCATGTCTGGACGGAAGTGGACTTCTGTCTTCTTTTGAATGCTGGGGGATGCCCCGGATTCAGCAGCTGGCCAGGGGTGTCCCTAGCCTTTTCGCCTCCTGAGGTGGGTGGTGGTGTGGGGATGCGGGACACCAGCCAGAGTGTCCCAAGTTGCTAAGAGATGGGTGAGGAGATGTGTAAGGGACATACACATCTCCCCTTCAAGCTCTTAGCAACCTGGGACGCTCTGGCCAGAAAGGGGGTGGAAGGCACACTGCAACCATTGTACAGCAGAGCAGCATTGCCACTTTGACTGCTGTCCCCCACATGACCCAAAGAGATGCTGCCTAAGGCACCAGCCTACGTATAGGCCCTGCAGCCCGCCACGGAATAAGCATTAGCTTGCCTGTACCCTGGAAATGTATGACGCTGTGTGAACATTTGAAGGAAACCCTGACAAGGCCAGAAGGCACCCAAGGATGTTGTGGGCCCTGGTTGACAAAGGCTGCCCTAGAACAATTGTTATTGAACCCTTCATGAGAAAAATGCAGAGTCTACCAATGTTGACCTCCTTCATAAAATACTAGCTTCTTGTCATGTTGACCCTCTGGTTTGAATAGTATGAGTCACTAACACTGATATATTTTACATATCATCTTTGCTCCCACCAATCCTCTGTGCTTGTGTGCTGAATTTTACACACTGTGCACAACACTAGGCTTGAGACTCCGCTGGAGCACGCTTCTGACTAGTCAGCAATGACACTCCATCCCAGAGCATGCTGCCACCTTGTAACTCCAATTTAGACAAGATTGTCTAATGACAGGTTCACTTGAAATGTGAATTTTCCATCCCACTTCATAACCCTGTAACAATGAGTGGCAGCTATTGTGTGTTTAAATAGCTTTACGGACATGCAAAGGGCAACTGTACCTTCCTAGGATAATCAGTGACATTGGCTGGGTTCCATCACATTCCGGATGCCTGTGCGTCTTTGCAGTCACAATTAGAGAAGCCAAAATTAATGACTAAAGCCCAACTCCAGGCAAAATGTTTTATTTTGTTTTGGAAAGAGTGTGGAAGGCTTAGAATATCTGTGTACCTATTGGGAGGGAATTTTCCTTTACTTCCTGTCAGGACAGGAAGTGATGATTAAATTACCCAAAGAGGAAAAATACAATAACGCATTTATTTGGAGTTAGAATGCAAAGGTTAACAGAAACATAGGGAAAATCTTTCCCTTGGGGGTCACCATCAGAAATACATTTTAAATCCTTCCTAACTCTATGTAAAACTCAAACAAAATCTGTCTGGAATTAGGCCCTAATTGATTGATGAATTATTTGGAAGCTGTATACATGCAATAACATACCATAACATGCCTAAACTGTACTGCAATCTGTGCAAAAATGCAGGAAAATAAACACACCATATAAAGAATTTAAAAACACGTGCAGTCTTAAGCAAAGAAAAGGGAATAGGCCTTGGTGGGTGTTTTTGTTCATCTGGTCAGAATTAGTAAATGGTTGGGTTGTTGGGAAATTACTATCACATTGGCTTGGGAGCAGGAGAAGCAGGGGTTAACTGAGACCTGCCGAAATGTAACATGACAGCAATGTGCGATCTATGTGTGGGAAATCGCCTCAGGCCGCATCATCAACCTGTTTAGCAATGATTTTATAGAGATTGAGGTTGTGTTCCTACTCGACATTGAGCCCTTGAATCACTTTTCTGCCTGGCCTGCAAGTCGAGACACAACTTTGCCGTTTCGTGCCAATTTTCGAGCGTGAGAGAATACCAGCCTAACGCCGAGTGAGCTGGAAGGTTATATAAATATGTCTTACATTAAAAGACCTTTTCCCATTGCGGGTGCCGTACTCCCCTCCCACCTGCCTGCAAGTCCTTGATGACTATAGATCCCCCATCACCGAACGATGAAGTTATTTTCAAGTTTTACAGCTAAATATTGCCCTATTAAAGGGTGGGGGTACAATAGAGAAGAACAGCGGCTCAATAGAGAAGAACGGTGGTTTATCACTCTTTTCACTTAAATAGGCCAATGTAAATTCAGAGACATGAGAACCTTTCTCTGCAAAGATAAAACATGAACTATTGATGAGGAGAACAATGTATATGAAGTGTATCAATAATCAAGTGGAAAAATTAGAACCCCGGTCAGGTTTGTATTGCTATCTCTGAATCCCCTTGGGAGATTCATCCTCTTTATTTATCATGGCGAGCATTGTCAGCGGGACAGAAAGTGATGGGGAATCCAAAAATGTACACAACAGGAAGTGAGGGGAAGTCTTCCAATGGGGACGCCTATTCTGGAAACAACTGTTAACAGGGATTTCTTTATACTTCAATACGTTTTGATGAGTAAAACCCCTAAAAAGGACAAAAAAATTGATGAGGTTTCAGAAATTCTTTTTCTCCATCGAAAACTAAAAAAAGTTTTAGCTTCAATATACTTTATTGGTTAGGCATGTCTGAAAGAATTAAAATTAAAAAAAACACATGTATGTGGCACCTTCTCCTCAGAGTGGTGTAGCTGAGCAAGTTTGAAGCAGCAAAAATGTAGCTGCAAGGCCCATGTTCCTTGCTGTGCTTCTCTGGAAGCCCCCATTCGTGAAAGCATTTTTCAAGAGTTTTTAAGCTTCAGAAGTTTTTGTTTTGGCCAATGGAATGTAGTATCATCGGTGACATCATATGTCATTTTTGTATCTGTTTCCCGGTTCTTCTGTTTTTCAGTGTGGTATCTACCGCTCTTGGAGCTCCCAGTCCGGGAACACCTCATGCCTTCCCAGGCCTCCTGCCGTTTTCCATGGTTCTTGTAATGGGCATCACTAGGGTCATAGAGGTTCTTGTGTTCCCTCCACATCCACCAAGGAGAATCCTGAATCCTCTACTTGATTCACAGGCCTGAGACTACTAGGAGGAGGAGACCGATTGTGAGGCGCAAAACACACTAAAATGCTTGTGGCACATGTTTTCAGGCACTCCCATTGAAGTCTATGTGGCCAAAAGCACTTGATTCTGTCTTTATTTGCATTACAAGTGGAAGCATGATGCTCAGGTCCATTGGATATAATGGGAATTTCATGTTGAGCATTGTTGCACTTCAGGAAATGTGAAACAAATCGCTCAGGTGTGAATGGGGACTCATTGCAACTTCCAATTTTGACATGGGCTGGCCTTGCATTCTAAGCCTGTTTTCTTTACAATAGTCTTACAGAAGTGCCAGTGCACAGCAGGTGTATATGTGTGTCTGCCGTATGACGCTCGCTGTCTCAAAACAATAGCAATTAACTGGGAAAATCCATCCTCAGTCATATAACTGTTCCCCAAGGATAAAGCATAAGAAGGCTACAGATATATCATTCCTCAATCCAGCTCATAAATTGCTGTATTGAGTGAATGTTCTGTGATGTATGTATACACACAATGTGTGTGCAGAATTCCCTTTCCATAAGTACAAGGAAGGAGAGACGTCCGGGCATGTCCCGGGATCACAAAGCCTACGAAACCGCCGGCTGCTCCTGTGAACAATGCCCATTTCTTCCCATCCAGGCAATGTCTATCCCGCACTGCATTAACTGCCATATTTGATTATTTGACATCTTTGTGAGAAGCAGCTACCATAACTTTCGGTCAGAGAAAGATTTCATCTAATCGGCAGTGCCGCTAAGACATATAACTGGCTTCCCAGCCAATCAGCATGGAGCCGGCTTCCCGACCAATCAGGAAGCAGGGTGGTGGGTAATTACCTGCCTCCCAGCTTCTTGAATGGACGGGAACCCAGCTCCTTTGCTGATTGGCTGGAAGGCCTGCTTCCCGGCCAATCAACATCGAACTAGCCAAACAGCATGAAGTCGGTTTCCCAGGTAATCAAGAAGCCAGGCAACAGGTAATGACGGTTGGTATGGGCGAGTACTGACAGATAAATATTGGTACTCCTTCTCGATACCGAAAAACCAGTATTGGTGCATCCCTAGATCTAATAATCTAATGCTAATCGGTACCTGTACACCATGGAAGTGCATACTCCAGCAGCACAGAGTATTTCAGGAGAGGAGAGTTAGATAGTGGAAGGAGCAGAGTCCTCCAGCAGCACAGAGTATTTCAGGAGAGGAGAGTTAGATAGTGGAAGGAGCAGAGTCCTCCAGCAGTACAGAGTATTTCAGGAGAGGAGAGTTAGATAGTGGAAGGAGCAGAGTCCTCCAGCAGTACAGAGTATTTCAGGAGAGGAGAATTATATAGTGGAAGGAGCAGAGTCCTCCAGCAGCACAGAGTATTTCAGGAGAGGAGAGTTAGATAGTGGAAGGAGCAGTCTTCATGCAGTAGAGTGTTTCAGGAAAGATTTATATGTAACGCGCGAAGAGCAGCAGTAGAGTATTTCAGGAGAGAAGACTTAAATAGAGGAAGCAGCAGAGTCCTCCAGCAGTGCAGAGTATTTCAGGAAAAGAGATTTAGATAAAGGAAGTAACAGAGTCCTCCAGCAGCAAAGAGTATTCAAGGAGTGGAGAGTTAGATAGTAGAAGGAGCAGAGTCCTCGGCTCCAGAGTGCAGAGTATTCCAGGAAAGGAGAGTTAGACAGTCGAAGTAGCAGAGTCCTCCCTGAGTGCACAGTAGTTCAGAAGAGAAAAGTTTTATAGTGGAAGGAGCAGAGCTCTTCAGAAGTGCAGAGTAATTGAAGGAGCCCAGTTACTTCAACAAAAGTCAATTGAACAATCGGAGCAGGGTTGTGCTAGCTTTTGATAGTGGAACGAAAGGGGTCCTCCAGCATGCAGAGTATTTCAGGAGATGAAAGTCACATAGCAGAATGAGCAGATTCTACCAGCAGCATGGAGTGTTTTAAGAGAGGCAAGTTACAAAGCAGAAGGAGCAGAGTCCTCCATCAGCACAGAAAGTTTCAGGAGGGGAGAGTGATATATCAGAGTCCACTAGCAATGCAAAGAATTTCAGAAGATGAGAGGTAAAGAGAGGAAGGAGCAGCACAGAGTATTTCAGGAGAGGAGAGTTAGATGATGGAAAGAGCAGAGTCCCCCAGCAGCACAGTGTTTGTTCCTTCCATCACCTAACTCTCCTCTCTGCAAACACTCTGTGCTGCTGGAGGACTCTGCTCCTTCCATCAACTAACTCTCCTCTCCGCAGAGTCCTCTAGCAGCACAGAGTATTTCAGGAGAGGAGAGTTAGATGATGGAAAGAGCAGAGTCCTTCAGCAGCACAGAGTGTTTGTTCCTTCCATCACCTAATTCTCCTCTCTGCAAACACTCTGTGCTGCTGAAGGACTCTGCTCCTTCCATCATCTAACTCTCCTCTCCGCAGAGTCCTCTAGCAGCACAGAGTATTTCAGGTGATTAAACACACATATTGCAGTTTTTGGCTGGGGAAACGGCTCTTTCTTGCTACAGGCAAATGAAACGCTGGGAAATTGATGCCCCTGGGTTGCTCCTAGCTCCTGAGTACAGAGGAGGGGTTCCATCTTTCATCTCTGTTCCAGGTGCTGTAAAGTGGATGTAGAAATGAGGTGTTTGCAGATCATGTCACTGCGTGTAGCAGGACAGCGGGATGTAAAGAGCCTGACATGACCTGTGGTGGTGCACCTGCCAGCGATACTGTAGCGGCTGACATCAGGGTGTGAATGATGGTGGTGTCAATGAGAAGCAGAGAGAGAGGTTACACTAGACAAGAACACACACGTATGTGTTCACAATGCACATTATCCACAATCATAGGTTCAGTCAGATGCAACTGAAGCAAGATCATATATTATAACTTTCCCTGAGTTTCTTGAGTAAACTTTCCACCTGTTTGTTCCTGTTGTCTGCTGGCGCACCAGAAGTCCCAGCACTGCTGTCTGTCCCTCCCTAGGTTTTGTTCTGCTGTTTGCAGCCATGTGTACTGTGCACTGATATATGCTCAGCACCAGCACTGGACCTGCCAACTGCTTCAAGCAGAAGTCTAACTTGCACTTTGATTCTTTCGATAGAATGGTGACAGGCTAGAACTCCTTTCCCATTTTAATTGCTGTCTGTGACCCCATTGAGAGGATTTCCCCTCACTTCCTATGGGATTATCCAGGCAGGAAGTAAGGGGATATTTTTCAATGCTGACACAGTAATAAAACCATGCAGAGGTCCTGACCCTTCCTCACACTGGATAGGCTGGAGTTTAGAAGTTACACAATTCCTCATATTTATGAAAAAATTATCAGCAGGGTGTTAAAGGGAAAGTGGTGTATGAGAGGACGCAGGACGAGTTTAATTCTCAGTATCTGTTCTTATATTATATTTATGGACACTGCACAATATCACTTTTGATGTTCTGTATATAGGGTATAATTCTCAGTATCTGTTCTTATTCTGTATGTATGTATAATGCACAGTACCACTTCTCTTGTCCTGTATATTGGATGTAATTCTCAGTATGTGTTCTTATTCTGTATGTACAATGCACAGTACCACTTCTCTGTCCTGTATACTGGATGTAATTCTCAGTATCTGTTCTTATTCTGTATGTATGTACAATGCACAGTAATACTTCTCTTGTCCTGTATACTGGATGTAATTCTCAGTATATGTTCTTATTCTGTATGTATGTACAATGCACAGTAATACTTCTCTTGTCCTGTATACTGGATGTAATTCTCAGTATCTGTTTTTAATCTGTATGTATGTACAATGCACAGTATCACTTCTCTTGATGTATGGTGGATCTAATTCTCAGTATGTGTTCTTATTCTGTATGTATGTACAATGCACAGTACCACTTCTCTTGTCCTGTATACTGGATGTAATTCTCAATATCTGTTCTTATTCTGTATGTACAATGCACAGTACCACTTCTCTTGTCCCATATACTGGACGTTATTCTCAGTATCTGTTCTTATTCTGTATGTATGTACAATGCACAGTAATACTTATCTTGTCCTGTATACTGGATGTAATTGTCAATATCTGTTTTATTCTGTATGTACAATGCACAGTACCACTTCTCTTGTCCTGTATACTGGATGTAATTCTCAGTATCTGTTCTTATTCTGTATGTATGTACAATGCACAGTAATACTTCTCTTGTCCTGTATACTGGATGTAATTCTCAGTATCTGTTCTTATTCTGTATGTATGTACAATGCACAGTAATACTTCTCTTGTCCTGTATACTGGATGTAATTCTCAGTATCTGTTCTTATTCTGTATGTATGTACAATGCACAGTAATACTTCTCTTGTCCTGTATACTGGATGTAATTCTCAGTATATGTTCTTATTCTGTATGTATGTACAATGCACAGTAATACTTCTCTTGTCCTGTATACTGGATGTAATTCTCAGTATCTGTTTTTAATCTGTATGTATGTACAATGCACAGTATCACTTCTCTTGATGTATGGTGGATCTAATTCTCAGTATGTGTTCTTATTCTGTATGTATGTACAATGCACAGTACCACTTCTCTTGTCCTGTATACTGGATGTAATTCTCAATATCTGTTCTTATTCTGTATGTACAATGCACAGTACCACTTCTCTTGTCCCATATACTGGACGTTATTCTCAGTATCTGTTCTTATTCTGTATGTATGTACAATGCACAGTAATACTTATCTTGTCCTGTATACTGGATGTAATTGTCAATATCTGTTTTATTCTGTATGTACAATGCACAGTACCACTTCTCTTGTCCTGTATACTGAAAGTAATTCTCAGTATCTGTTCTTATTCTGTATGTATGTACAATGCACAGTAACACTTCTCTAGTCCTGTATGATGGATGTAATTCTCAGTATCTGTTCTTATTCTGTATGTATGTACAATGCACAGTACCACTTCTCTAGTCCTGTATGATGGATGTAATGCTCAGTATCTGTTATTATTCTGTATGTATGTACAATGCACAGTACAACTTCTCTTGTCCTGTATGATGGATGTAATTCTCAGTATCTGTTCTTATTCTGTATGTATGTACAATGCACAGTACCACTTCTCTTGTCCTGTATACTGGATGTAATTCTCGGTATCTGTTCTTATTCTGTATGTATGTACAAGGCACAGTAACACTTCTCTAGTCCTGTATGATGGATGTAATGCTCAGTATCTGTTATTATTCTGTATGTATGTACAATGCACAGTACAACTTCTCTTGTCCTGTATGATGGATGTAATTCTCAGTATCTGTTCTTATTCTGTATGTATGTACAATGCACAGTACCACTTCTCTTGTCCTGTATACTGGATGTAATTCTCGGTATCTGTTCTTATTCTGTATGTATGTACAATGCACAGTACCACTTCTCTTGTCCTGTATACTGGATGTAATTCTCGGTATCTGTTCTTATTCTGTATGTATGTACAAGGCACAGTAACACTTCTCTAGTCCTGTATACTGGATGTAATTCTCGGTATCTGTTCTTATTCTGTACGTATGTACAATGCACAGTAACACTTCCATAGTCTTGTATGATGGATGTAATTCTCAGTATCTGTTCTTATTCTGTATGTACAATGCACAGTACCACTCCTCTTGTCCTGTATACTGGATGTAATTCTCAGTATCTGTTCTTATTCTGTATGTATGTACAATCCACAGTACCACTTCTCTTGTCCTGTATACTGGATGTAATTATCAATATCTGTTCTTATTCTGTATGTATGTACAATGCACAGTAACACTTCCATAGTCCTGTTTGATGGATGTAATTCTCAGTATCTGTTCTTATTCTGTATGTACAATGCACAGTACCACTCCTCTTGTCCTGTATACTGGATGTAATTCTCAGTATCTGTTATTATTCTGTATCTATGTACAATGCCCAGTACCACTTCTCTAGTCCTGTATACTGGATGTAATTCTCAGTATCTGTATTTATTCTGTATGTATGTACAATGCACAGTAACACTTCTCTAGTCCTGTATGATGGATGTAATTCTCAGTATCTGTTCTTATTCTGTATCTATGTACAATGCCCAGTACCACTTCTCTAGTTCTGTATGCTGGATGTAATTCTCAGTATCAGTAAGGCTCCATTCACACTGGAGCGGCTGTCGTACAGCTGAATACGTGCAGAGCCACTCTAAACAGAAAAAACAGTGCACTTTAATGTGCATTGTTCAGACTATTGCGGGGACTGCTGGGTACAAAACTGTACGGCCCCCAAAATAGTGCAAGTGCCATAATACGGGGGATTCCGCAAACTAGCGTTTTCCTCCCATGCTGTCCTCCGCACGGAAAACCATGCGGAAAACGCAAATGCTATACATGAAGAGTTTGAGCATTTAAAAACAAACAGCGTTGACATACTTGTATCCAGTTCCCCTTGATCTGAGACCGGTCTTCTCTAGTCTGGACTGATCACTGTGTACATATAAAACACACAAACTGTAAAAACAACATTCATGATAAATACAAGTTTCTCTTCATAAATGGAACAAACAGTCCACAGTTAAAGGAGCCTTGTGCTGAGAGTATTATGAGGGCTGCAATTGCAGACGTCTTCTAGGAATGCTCTTTGACTGGCTGTCAGATTGATGCTGTACATAGGTGAGCAAAGACAGAGGCAAAAGACGGAATGACCCTTTAATCATGTTATACATCATAGCTTTCCCTGGTAAAGGTGTTTCTTACACCCATACAACTGCAGACAGATCCTTCTATACAAGATGTTTCACATATACAATATGTGCAACAAACATTCTGAAACCCACAGAAATATTTAAACTTTCTGGGTGACATTTATTATTGCATCTGAAAAGTGAACCACCTGGATTTCTCCACTGCAACCAATCAGATTTAAACATTTGTTCTACATCTGCCACTTTCTAGGGCTAGTTTGAATCTACTCGATTAGCACATAGATCAGACATCTTAATAGATAGGGTCAGTTCTTACCAAGGATACCTAGCAAAGGTTATTATGGTAAGCTCAGCTGTTGGGGAAATGGATAGAAGAATGAACATCTTGGCCAGTGTTATGATTATACATGCATTCAAATTACCCTTAGGCCTGGTTAACACCTGTACGTTTTGTAGCGCGTTCAACGCTCTATGAACGCTCTACAAAACGCTCAAACATGAAAATCCCATTGTTTTCTATGGGTATGGTTCACACCTTGCCGTATTTCAGCCCGTCTGAACGCGCTACAAAACGGCCTACGCCTGAAAAGGTACATGAGCTTCTTTGCCGCGTTTTTGTCGCGCGTTTCCATTGGGATACAGCCAAGTAGCCCTCGGAAACGCGTGTTTGTCGCGCTGTTTTTTACCGTGAATCGCTGTAACAACGCGTGTCACGAAAACGCGCGACAAACGCGCATATCCAATACGCCTAGGTGTGAACAGAGCCTTACTTTAAAGAATCCACAGCCCACCACAGTCAGGATACATGAATTGCTGCAGTCACTGTTCAGCCAACAATTTTCCAGCCAGTTTCTTTGACAAAAGAAAGAAAGCCACCATTTGGTTACCTTTACTGTAAATAATCCACAATAGGACTACCTGTACTTGTCTAAACTTTCAACAAAGTATATCAGATTGACAACCTTTAGAGGAAACAATCCACCTACTGACTGTGAAGAAATCAGTCTGACTCCTCTTGCAACTTTACATCAGTATGTCTACTTTTACCGTAACTAATCCACATTCTGACAATCCTTACAATAAAAAAGCAACTGTCTGATACTTTTGCTGTAAAGAATTCACCATGGGGTTCATACGCCGAGCGGCTGCCGTTTGCATAGCACTATAAGCCCTAGCTGGCACTGATAAGTACTCGGCAGCTCCATCTAGGGGCACGAGTGCCTTGAGAACCCCCATGTGTCTAATCTTACAGTAAAGAACCAAGAGTATGTCTACCCTAACTGTAAAGAATTCGCAGTATGATAGCAACCAATTAAGTTTCCTCTTTCATTTTGTGGGAAAGCGAGAGACACAGGCAATTAGAGTTACTGTTATTACTAACGGGACCCCATTGACAGTTAATTGACATTTAAATATTTCTAGTCTCTTATCTTCTATTCTTCATACACTTACAATAGAGAACCCGCATTCTTCTCAGATTGCCTTTAAGGTAACACATATCCAATGTAGCTGCCTTACCTCTATCTGAAGTGTTTTGTTGTTTCATATTGATAGAGTCCACGTTGTGACCAAACCGCCCCCAGATACCACCCTTATCGCGCTGCCCAGTAACTGACCCACGCTATCTCTGGATTTTTGCTGAATATAAAACCACTTGACCAGTGAAGAGGATGCTGAAGTTAACAGAACGGATCTAATTATATTCTCAGCCTGACCTTACGTTCATTCCTCTAAAAACGCCGCTGAAGGTTTTTTTTTCAGTGGGAAAAGTCACAGAACAAGAGAAAAAAAAAAGTTCAAAACTTTTTCCCTTTTCTACAAGTTAATAAAAAAAGAAGAAGAAGCTGTCAGAGTGTCTCGAGCGTTCAGTTTAGCTTTAGCAGCATATTTTGGGAAAGTACGGCCTATGAACATGAGCACATTTCTGACATTTATCGCCCAATGACAGGCTGGATTCCAATGCAGATCGGCACGGTGAGATGAAGATTCTCGAGTCCTCGGGGCACTCTCACCAAACCGTCGAGCTGTGTGATTATAAAATGATCAACTTTCCCAGAGAAGTGGAGATAATTATCATTGCTTGTCAAAGTGGAACTCCAGCCTGAAAACTTTTTTTTTTTTTTCAGCTTTAGATGGTTTGGGGCACGGTTAGATCTTCTGTTAGCTTTTCATTGCTATATGTGGCCCCATTAAGAAGATTTCCTCTTCCCTTTTGTGTGGTCACCGGGACAGGCAGAGAGAAAATAAAAGACAGCAAGCAAAAACCTGACAGCTGTTCTAACCGTTCCCTACTTCACCAAAAATACAAAATAAAACATTCAGGCTTAAATTCCACTTTAACCGGGAAATGTTTAATCTAGTATGCACGAGGTGCTGTACAGAGAACACTCAGCCACATACATCAGTCCCTGCACCAGAGGAGCTTACACTCTAATGTCCTTACCACAGTTACACATTATTAATATTAATAATAATATACATTTTATACACTTATATAGCTCTCACAAATTTTGCACTGGTGTACAGAGAACGCATATCCATTCACTCTCTGCACCAAAGGAGCTTACACTCTAATGTACCCACCACACACACACACTATTATTACTATACATTTATAAAGCTCTCACAGATTCCACAGTGCTATACAGAAAACACTGAACCATTAACATCAGAACTTTGTAAACTTTTCAAGGGAAATTTGTTTCATTAGTGTGTGATACTAATAAATTATTTTGCTAAATATTATATTCTCAAAAAGGTTTTATCACTTGTGTACAGAAAAGATTGGCTTTTATCTGTATATAGACACAATTTAACACCAAAAATTGTCTCTAGAATATAACATTCTCACTACAAGACTGGTCAAATGAACCCTCACTCAGAAAAGAGATAAAAATCAAACTAAAGAATACGCCTTGATCTCATCTCAAACAACAAAATGCCGCAAACCACACACTTAAAAAAAAAAATTAAACATACTTTTCATATTTGGCTAGAAAAAAATACCAAAAACCGACTAAATAAAGCAATTTAGTGCAGATGATACACAGGCAAATTCCAAAAAGATCTGACAGTCACAGTGAGACGATCTGTTATAGCTTCACAAAGAAAAATGTCCGTCCAGCATGATATAGAAGCTTAATTGGTAGTTCCAGAATAGGAAAAAAACAGTAAAAAGTTTTAGCTTGTTAATCCCAGCTGTATTGAGTCCGGAGTTGGTAAAAGTCCATCCATGAAGGTAGAGAATTCCTCATGGTAAGTGACTCCAGGTCCCTGTCCTTTATCTGGAGCAGTGGAGGATGACATGTTATTCAGTGAGAAGTTACTGATGGCAGTTCTCTGCAGAGTCTGTGGCTGTCCCAGGGATCAGGCTGTACCTGTACAGCTGGTTATAACAATGACAAATCATCATTTGTAGAATCACAAACTCCATCCTATAGGTGATACAACCCACAAATGTGTGGGCAAGTGACATGTCACTGTATAGCATGTCAGTTTTATTTACAGTCCACTGGGACTTGCTAATAAACCAATTATTAATACGCCTACCCAGCCAAATGGTAATGGGCCGGGGAAATAAAAAAAAGTATGGCTGATAATAAATAATAATTATACAATGGCAATAATAAAATAAATAGGGCATGGCTGAGCTAAAACTCTCAGCATTTTGTGTATCCTTTTCAACCTAAATGGTGTATTATTGTGAGAAATAAGTTTGAAGAAAAGGTATAGATTTATTTTTAAAGTGTATGACTAGCCAAAATTGCTAAAAAGCTGTGTCTCAGCTGGAGACATCGACCCACTCTATAGTTCAGGAGAACATTCTTTCCAGGACAGAAAGTAAAGGGAAATGTAAAATGTTACAGTTGTCTTCAGAAAAGGAGGTGAGGGGAAATCTTCCAATGGGGACACCTGTTCTGGTGGCTGTGGATTTCCCCTCGGATTGTATTAAAATAAAAGGTGTGAATATTTTGCAGCCCCCATGTAAAATCGCTGGATAAAAATAATAATAATACAAAAAAAAACATTACCACTACATAGAAAAAAAATGCATTAGATCCTGGCTTCATCTAGGCGAGGGCGATATCACTGAGCCTTCCAATAGGATCCTGGGAAAGTTGAACATTCCAAACCTGCACTTCTGCACAGCGCACTGTGAAGGAAGCCAGGATCTAAGAAAAGTACTGGTTATGTTCTTATTTTTTTTATTTTAATCCAGTGATGTTACATGGAGGGGGGCTGCACAATAGTCAGACGTTACTTTTTTTAATACACAATCTGTGTTAATATACATTTGTGATATGACTTTAGCATTTATACAGTGTTAGGGCTCATTCACATGACTGTTCCTGGCCATATACTGTCCGGGCTGTTTGTATGTAATTGCTCAAGGAGTGATTACATGTGGTTAGGGACAAATAAGGGGCTCTGTATGCAAACCGCTTGTTCCTAACTGCAGGTATATGAGCGAATACATGCAGAGAAGTTTGGAGCCTCTCGGCCTGTAATTGATTTGTACAGGCTGAGCATCTGCAGCTGAGTATAAACACCTGCCTACAGAATTACACTAGGCGGTGTATGGCCAGGAACAGCCGTGTGAATGAGCCCTTACTCTTCATTATTTTATTGCATGTAATGTAGAGATTCATCATTCAGCTACTGGAGGGAGCTCTTTGTGGCTCGGCGTAATAGTTCTGTCTCTCAGCTGTTGACATAAGATGTCAGCCACATAAGTAGTGCATTGTTTTCAATGTGTCATAGAACTCACTGACTTGCATCATGAGGCAGAGCAGTTAAGCACAACCATTGTGTAGCACTGCAAAGCAGAAAACAGAGTATGTAATTAGCAAATAACATTGCCCCATGTGCATATATATTAGAAATATTATCATACATCGACAATATCATATATGGAGGCAGGACTAGACATAAGGCTTTACACGCATGAACGTGAGCACTGAGCACACTGCAAGATGCACCAGTTGGCAGAAATCTCTGGCACACCAATTGTCCGCTTTTGCAGCCCAAGACGACTTGGCCATACTGTTCTTTTAATACATTAATTAGTACTAGAAAAGGCTTTAGACAAAACAGAAACAATTCCAAAATGTAAAAAAAAAAACCATGGAAGATAAATGAATGCCAATGTCAATGTTGCTGTTTCCTTTCCTTCCATTATAGAAGCGCAGGTTGTATTTTATTCCTTTATTTGCAGAAAAAGACAACGTACAGACTTATTTAGTGACTCAGTGACTCAATCAGAAGTCATGTTTCTTCTGCTCTTGCTGCAGTAAAGAGATCTGATTGGTTATTACGGCTCCTGGAACTTGCGCTGCTTTAGGTTGGCCATAAAACGTCCATCAGATGCAATCAGAGTTGAGTACATTGGTTTGGTTCAGGGGGCAGTAATGAGTCCTTGCTGGGGGTCACGTGGCTAATCCTTCCATCTTCTCAGTGATAGATTCTTCAAGCATTGGGACAAACGGCATGAGATATGATCGTACAGCAACAGAGCACAGCGCTACAAAGGAGAGACAAATCTCTCCCTACCCATCATTTTTACGGGCACATCTGCCTGTCTATGGGCAACTTTGACACTAGCTTGACAAGATGCCGCTGTGTGTTTGGAAGTGGCACCGTTGAAAAACATTCAGGGGTAGGGCCATGGAAAAGCCTCCGAGCGTTACTCAATCATTTTAAACTTGGCTTGAGAACTGAATGAGACAAAAGGACTTCAGAAAATAAAATTCCCTTTATATTGCACTTTACAGAACAGGTGCCGATTGTTACTAATAGACGAAACCTAAAAGGCCGTGAATCACCTCGACGTGTCTCGGCATTTTCTGTTTACATGGAGATTTTTGGTACGTGGGAACCGTGGGAACGCTCTTCCTAAAAATCATGTGCAGGTTAAAACCTGACAGAGCCTTAATCCGGTTTCTGGTGATGCAATGAAAACTAATTACACGGGGCTTATTTACTCTTTATCACTGACACAATTTCATCATGATGAAGCAGAACAGGCATGAAAGGAGCCATGACTCAGTGTTCCGCCTGCTTTCCACGTGACATTCACCAGAATGAAGTCAGGGGGGCTTCATGCAGTTTTGGTAAAAGTCACCGAACCTTTCACAGAGGCCAAACCAAATCTCTGTCATTTAGGCATTTATCACCCACAAAGTTGGTGATGGATGCTTCTGGTGGTTCTTAGCAAGAAGTGTGTCTCACTGGTCTGCGTTGCCAGAAGCGCTTCTCATTGGTCAGCACGGTCAGGTGCCATTTATGAGCGAAATTCAAAATACACGGCAGTACAGGGTATGGATACTACACCGACACTGACAGAGGGGAAGCAGCGTTCGACCAAAGGTAAGTATAGCTGGGGAGGGGGAGAGGGGGCCAGATTTGAGGGGGTAATTCCATTTTCCCAAGTTCACCTGGGAAAGTCGAATTACCCTTTAAATTTCAATAATTATAATTGAACTGAACTCCAGGCACCAAAATGCTCATATAAAAAAATATATTCAGGATCAGGTGAGTTTACCTTTTTCATTTTAGACCCTAGACCAAAACGAGCACTTAGCCCTTACAGGGCAGGAGTAGCCCCACTCAAGGGTTACTTTTTTGAACTGCCCTTCTTTAAAGAGAGCCCAATACCAAAAAATTTGCAGGTAAAGTCACAGAAAAATCACGTTTTTAAAATGCTTATGTTTTCCTTTTTCCTTTTCATAAATTATTTCAATTTACTTGCAATGTGCCATTGAACTTGCTAGATTTGAATAGCATACCCCCTCCCTCCTTGCAAGGCATAGCCCTCATCTCTTCTGGGACTATCTAATTATTGTCAGTGAAGGCCCAGCTCCATCAAATACCTATATAAACTTTATGTAGCTGCTATGGATGACTCCCAGAAGCAGTTGTATGATGGGATTTGCAGCTTTACCACAGCTGGAGGGCCAGAGTTTTGCTACCCCTGCTATAGAATGTCACTTAACTGAGAACTCAGAGTCTGGTGGGGCTGCTGACATCACATCTATGATAACGCTGTTAGTCTGATTAAGGATTGGTTCTCCCAACGCGCAGAAATGTGTTTGATTGATCAGAGGCGATCGACAACATTCCACCACAGTAAAGTCTAAATCAACAGAGAGCGCACTAGAGCAATCAAACGGATATATCGATATATGTGGGTGGCCAACATGAGGCTTTCTAACCCTATCTAAAACAAAACAAATGAAATGTTTTTTTCCCTGCGGTACTAGAATTCTGCTCTACTAAAGCAGAGCTGATTAAAGAGCACCTGTCAGCAGTGTGAGTACACAGCTCCAAGCACTGGTCATGTGACCCGTCAGCAGAGAAATGGACAATTACCATTATTAAAGAACATGATACATTTCTGGGACTTTATTAACTTCTTATGAAATAATGAAGGATAAATGATGACATGATAAAGCGTGATTTGTTTCCTGGAAGAGGTCCCCTTTAAAATTGTCAGCACATCCATATTGCAGCAGGATTTGAGCATTTTTCATATTTCCTGATAAAACAGCCTATCTAGAGCAAACACAGATAAGAAACAGACGGCAAACAGGATTTTTTGTTTTGTTCTTCAGGAGGCGATAGAGGAAATAGTACAATTCATCTCATTCAGAAGATTTCGCTAAGTAATGAGCTTGGGAACAGAACCTCTGCTGGATTATCGCTGCTGAATGGGAAAGGCGATAAGCGACATTTGGTGGAATTTAAAGGTATACATCAGTCAAAGTGGGAGATGCAAGAAACAAATCCATGAGATAGGCTCTGAATATGTTGTTGAGTACACCAAGACTTCTCCTTTAAAATTATCTGGCTGCCTCCACCTTGTGTTTTGGGAACACCTAATTCTAAGCCTGCCATTCCAAAAGGTCAGGGGTTCCTAGCTCCACCCATCAAGTCTCAAATTAAGCTGGCTATACACCCTTTGTTGGGCTGAATGTGAAAAAACCCTTGATGCCCCCATCCACACTGTTTAGTGGGTGTGACGCTGTCAGAATATCCTAACAGTGCAGCTAAGAATTATTGGATCGGCTCTTTCGACAAAAGTCGATTGAAAAACAGAGGTGTGCCGACTGGGCTACACACTGCCAGCATTTTGGCCAAGTCAGCAGGACTCAGATGAAATTCGACCAGTGTATGGGCATTGCTGATACAGGATACTTATGAACACCTTGATCAGAAAGAAAATCTCCACCTCCACTGCAGCCTACAAGAAATATTTTATTGGTTGACAGGAGTTCCTCAATAGAGATATAAATGCTACCATTGCCAAACTGCTTTTGAAAGGTGGAGGCTGCTCAACTTTCATCCTCATCCTGGCTTCAGTACTTGAAGAGTCCCTAACCCAGAGCATATTAGCAGCCAGTGAAGCTGGGAACTCGCCTCTGTGTCTGTGTGTTCCAGCACAATGACACCGGGATGATGATGATGAGGACTGTATATGTCTTCTGAATAAAGTTTATTCTGGACTGTTACACACCTTGTACCTGGCGTTCTCCTGCATGAACGTTTCATCTGTGACTGAGATATCAGCTGCTTTGCGGCCCTTTTCCTTTGTAGAGGTGCCCAATGGGAAGCCCCTGGTCTTTTGTCAATACTCAAAAGAGCTCCACACTGCTATCATCCAAGGATGATGATGACACACCTTCAAAAACAAGTCGGCAGCAGCAGTTTCTATACACTTTCAATAAAACATCTATTTCTATGTGAAATGTCCAAAGAGTCATGTGTAGTCTGTCTTGAATCTTGGTGAGATTAGTGTATTTCTTCCAGGTCTGTGCAGTAATCCTGTGTGACACTTTGCCCCTGTGCAGGACCGTAATAAAGACCAGTCACTGCTGCTCTCTCTCCTTGTGCAAGGTGACTGGTCTTGTCCCCGCCCCCTCCTGTAGTTATCTACCGGCAGCCTGAAGTGGGTGGAGCTGCTGGACCCCTCCCACAGCTCTGCTCTCTGCACAGGTTATGTACAGCACAGTGATGATGTCACTGCTACTTGTACAAGGTAATACCTGGATTTGCAAAGACATTTAGTACGCACAAAGTGGATTTTTATCCTTGTGGCTATTGAGTAATATATTTATTGGAACGTTTTTGTGCCTGGAGTTGAAATTTTTTGGTGTGACCATCTAGTTTTTCAGGTGCAATTTTTGAAATGTATTTGCTCCTGCACCCAAATATGCCAAACTGATAGCTGCAAAGAAAAAAAAATAAACAGGGTCCTTGTTCCCCTCCTGCATGAGCTGTTTTACCAGTCAGCTTGATGTCTTGGGGGAGGTCAGAGTAGAAAATATTATGCACCCATTTTCCTCCTAATAGAAGGCGGATTCCCAGGAATAGGGTGGAGGGGGTTATACCATTGCCAGATTCCCATGAAATAAAGAGGTTTGGAGAAACTTGACATTCCGAGGTTCGGGTCTCCAGAGCGGGGTGACTGAGCTAAGAATAACCCCTTATTGCTGTTTTATTTAGCCAAGGTCAGAGCCCAGATTCAGGGTAGAGTCAGCAGAAGGAGAACAGCTGTCATTACAACCACTTCTGAAACCGTCCCTCTTTATACAAACTGTCTGGACTGTGTTTATTTAAAGGGTAAAGCAATATACTATTTATAGGTGGAGTTTATTTTCAAGGCATTGTTTTATAAATATTCCAAAAAAGGCAAAAAAAGTTTTGCCTGTTATGGGGAAAATACTACAAAACAGAGTTCATTGTAAAGTAAAGTCAGCAATTACACACAATGCAGTAAATCTGCAGGATGGCTATAAATGTCTCTCGTATATAAACAGATTGGCAGTTCTTCCAAGCCGTCAGAACAGAAAACGATGGCAAATCTTTCTAAAAGGGACATGACTAAAAAAAAAAAAAAAATGCTGCTGGTTTTTCATTGCTGATTACATCCACATTGTCAGTGTGAATGGAATAAGTCAAGGCCCTGTCTACATTGATTCAGTCTGCCTTAGAACACTGAAGTCTTGCTTTAAAAAAAAACTGTAACAGCAGAAGTTGTAACAATAATTTGTTTCAACTTCAGCCAAACCAAGAATCCATGGGAATAAAGTTCTGTAAGTTATTACAAAAACTTTTAAAGCCGGTTGTCCCAAAGCAGCAAAGCCCAAAGGTTTTTGTATACAGAGATCTCTCAATAGCCCAATAATTATCTGCCCTTGGGTGAAGGCGAATCCTCCCACTCCCAGGATAATTATCAGGCTTCGCTCTTCAGTATCCATTGTTGCAGGTTACACAAGGAAGACAACAATGAGTATTGTTCCAGCGGGTGTCGCGGAGGCCGCGGCGCGGCTCTATGTAAAAGTACAGCCTGCAGATATTAGTTCTGTTATCTGCAAACAAGCACTGCTAGAAACCTGCGCTAAAACAAGCGCTGGAGGCAGTCAATATAACAATGGATGCTCTTATAATCAAAGCTAGCTGCAGACTTTATTTCTCAGGATCACAGCTGTAAGGCCTCATTCACGCAGGGATCCCTAGAATCACAAAACCGATGGATTCCTGTGGCAGTAATGCCAGGTGTTCCCGTTCAGATGTGGCCACTGAGTGAATGACAGGGTGACAGCAGCTTCATCTCTCAGCGGCAGTCCCCTTATAATTGTACATGGTACAGTTACATGCAGCTCGAGGTACAGTAGATGATTGTCGCTGGACGCAGGACAATCGTCTATCCTAAACCTCACGCAATCATACCATGTACAATTGCATGCAGACTAGGCTTTATCTGAATGGGAACACCTGAGATTCCTGACGCAAGAATCCCAGAACGAAGACCCCATTCACAGTGAGCGTCTTGTAGCGCGATTTCCGCTCAAAAATTGCTCAGATATGAAGCTCAGTGTAGCTCTTCCAATGCATTTCAATAGAGATGTTCACATCTTGCAGCTCAATGTCGCCTGTAGCTTGTAGCTGAAGCTTGTCCCTTGAACATGAGCTTTTTTTCGGCTAATTTCAAGCGATTTAGCCCCAATAGACTTTGATAGCCTGCCAAAAGAAGCGCTACGTAGCGTGACAAAATGTGCACTGTAGCTCAATGTTGCTTAAAGTTGATCAGCTCAAATCAGCGCTGAAAAAGCTCTTATTTTGTTGTAGCGCAGTGTGAATGGAGTCCCGTGTAAATGAGGCCTAAGGGCCCATTTACACTTACACATCATGGTAATACATGCATAATGTTACTAGGATGCAAAGCAGCGCTGGCAGCCTGGCCTACGTGTAGAAAAGGCAGGAAGTCTTGCTTTCATTGTGGTCAGATCACACCAAAACATTGCGTTGGTATTCACTAAAAAAACAGTACGATATGCAGTGCTTTTTTCAGTGCAGTGCAAACCACCACATGACTACATCACTGTGGAGAATAGAACTGAATGAAACGTCATTTGGGACAATACAATAAAGTTCTAACAAAAAAGTGAACAATGCAATGGACCAGGATCAGCGCATCATCACTGTCCCTCCCAGCGCACACCACCCACTATTTGTTCAGTGCGACTGGCTGGTGTGAATGGTTTGGCTGGGTTTTTTTTTTCTTTTAGGGATGAGTGAAATTAAGAGTTTTCATTGCCCCACTATGTTGGGGAAACACGAGAGACTTTGCATTGGAGTAAATGGGGAAGATGAAAATTAAGGTGGATTATGCTGGAAATAAATGTAACCATGGGCTTTTTAAATGGCTCCTAAAGATTACAAAAGCTCCTTCAACTATCTTGGACCTGTTGTTGTGTCAAAATACAGCCTCACATTAGTCTCATTATTTTATGAAAGTGGGGGTCACAGAGAATATACAGACGGCTAAAAAGTAAAAAAAAAAAAACATTTCAAATTTAGAAAAAAAAAGTGACATCATGCAATTTAATTCTCACGTCAGCAATGGCAGCTGTCATATGTTTATCCTGACAGGTTCTCTTTATACATTTGACCCTCTGGGTGCCTCCTATATGGTGGTAGCTCTGAAGAAAGCACTTTCTTTTGTTGGCTTGACTTTTGTGGTGAAATCCACCTTGAAAAGCCTCATGTTGATTGCTGAGTGACCCTGCAATTCTACAGCCAGCTAAGCCACCGGTGTCACCTCTGTGCGTGTCAGCTACAAAATGACTCCACAAACCAGCAGAGAATGTTCCTGATACCAGGTGTCAGTTTCTTTCATCCAAAGCTGACCTCCTGACCGGTGTGTACCACGGCAGGGTCATTCAGGGCACATTCACCTTCTGCACGTGTTGTGGCAGGCTTTTCAAGGGCGTTCTCATGTGTGTTAGCCATTGATACAACATTACACATAGCATATGCATAAAGGTGCATAGGCCTTCATTTCTAACGGCACCCCAATACGCATACAAGGAGAAAACAAATGCACTCTGCGCATTGTAACACATTCAATAAGATACAAGTGTCGCCTTGTGATGTGCTGGAAATAAGCAAGGCAGGTAGGTTCTATAGTCAGTGGATATACATTTAGGGCTTGTTCACACACACAGTGATGACTGGTGGGTTTTCTTTTCGCTAGGGTACTTAGAAAACAATTGTCTTCTATGTGCCCTTCTCACCCCACAACACAGGTGTGATGTGCAGTGTGGTACCCAGAGGACAATATTCGCAATGTAAAAGAACACGTTTTACTTTGCAGCTAGTGTACCCGAGCCCTTGGGGTCCACTGATCATGAATGGGCACAATCAATGCACCAAAAAATACCCAATAACTACATGCAAAACCATGCACATGAGTGTAAATAAAGCTGCAACATCTGTAACAGTCCAAAATGTCACCGTAAACTTGTAATGAAGGAAATACAGGGGCCAACAATTGCTTTTTTTTTTAGAAAATGCTAGTTGACAAGCTGTCATGCCGATCCTTTGGCTGCTGTGCTGATGTGGAACAAGTATGCATACTTGGAACTCAGAAGTCAAAAACTCATCATTGGCCATATTATTTGTTGTGGAGCTGCAGTCAGAGGATCAACATAACAGCCAGGCAGCTGGCATTTTCAAAAAGAGAGGACATAAATATAATTGGCATAGTTGGGGTTAACGTTTCCATTCGCAGCACCTGTTGTGGGGAAATTTTGGCCGGCAGGTAACTGGCTGGTTCCAGATCCCAGGGCGCTTATCTGCAGATGTACACATGTCAGCAAAGTACAGAAATAATGACAGCAGGAGCTCCGCCCACACCACAGGCTAAGCGAAAAGCGCAACGCAGTCAATGCTGAAATGAAAATATATTACACAGGATATAAGAGACCTGACCTGCGGAACATGTAGCCATCAGCACAGCCCCACCCCACAAAGTAAAGGGTGCAAAGTCAGCAAAAGTACACGTTTCAGGATCACAATAATACACAGCAATGTGATAAAAATTAGCTCTTGTACATAACTCTGTGATGCGACATGCAAAAGTGCTGCAGGGTGCGTTGTGGTCCGCTAGAGTAGGGTAGTCCATTCATTTGAATGGCAAGCTGCCGCAGCTAAACCACACTGAGAGAAGTGCGTGCATCTAAATCGCATCACACCACAATGCAATTTAAAAGGTTACCATGTGTTGTGGTTCAAAAGAAGGAACAAAGATGGCTAGGTGTCTTAGGGTACCATTAAGAAATAATAGCATCGCAGAGAACCCTAACATTGCAACTTGTGGGATCGCGTGCAACAATGAATGTGCTCCGGCATTGAATGGATGTAAACAGAGATTAAGCACAAAAACACATCAAAAAGCCATGTACATTTTTCATGCACTTCCATTAAAGTCTATGGGGCTAAAAATCGCACTATATTGAATTGATGTGAATGAGGACCATTAAAGTGACAGTAAACTCAGAAGTTAGATCTTAGAAATACATTTACAATCTCAATATAAATTAGTAAAATAAATGTGAGATTGTCATCCATCACGGGAGCGAGCTTGGAGCTTGGCCACTAAAAGGTGTGGCCACTAAAGGGTGTGGCCACTGAGGGGCGCTGTAAAGCTTTCTCGCACAGGGCGCCTAAAGGCCTAAGGCCGGCCCTGATAGTTAAGGTACTTGAATTAATTTCTAAGATTTAGCTCCAGAGTTTAGTGCTAATGTGATTTCCATTGTCATGTAGTGCAGTGTGTCAGCAAACGCAGGACAAATCGCACTAGTGTGAAGGGAGCCCTAGAGCCTTTTCACACTGGCATTCTGATCAGGTTCGCCTGTCAGTTTTTCAGGCGGATTTGGTTGGCAGCCCAATGTTAGCCTATGGGCATTTGGATCTAAAGAGACGTCCGTTTACCACCAGCTCTGGCCAGGTCCAGAAAAACAAATGGATCCGGGTTCCGTTTTGACGGACCGGATCAGATTCCCCATAAACCAGCATGGATTCGGTAATTTCAGTTCTTTTTCTGGAGGAAAAAACTGGACAGACACGATTGTCACGTGTTACATCGGTTCCCATCAGCAGGGGATCTCTGCATGGATCTCCTCCTGCATGGACCATGCAAAAGGGGCCTTAGCCGTGCTGCAACTTTTCCAAGGTCGGTCACTTTTTTTCTAGACTACAGTATGTTCTGTGCTGTTCTGCAAGGAGCCCTGACAAATCCAAGACGCAATGACGCATACCTGTGATAGCAGATGTGACCTGCTCCACCTACACTAAGAATCCTGGAGATACAAAACACAGGGGGGACTTATAAGAAGCGGCTTTGTATTCCTCTAATTATGTCACTAATTTGCTTGAGCAATGTCCTCAACAGAAGGAAGATGCAAAAGAAAAGGCACCGAGATTAAGCGGCATCATTTCTGCATTTATCATTTCTAACAGCAATGAATGTAACGGCGGCTGTATGATTAATATGGCAAATGTCACAGAGTTCCAGATTTCCAACTCAATAGGTTGCTAATGTGGCTCAACTGGGCAAACATGCCATATAAATGAGGCTCATCAATGGTAGAAGAGAGTAGTGTGAGTAGTATGATGGACAAATTGATTATTTTGTCACTGATTCACCAATGAATAAGCCCTCATTCACATCATGCACGCGTTCTTGCATCGCACAAGTGCTGTTATTTCTTTGCTGTGGTGTTATTATTTCTTAATGGTGCCCCAAAGCACTTAGCCATTACATGTGCAATGTAACTTATTACCATGCTTTGTGGAGTGGTGCGAAAGATCATGCATGTCATTGGTGCGATTTAGATGCGGCTGGCAGCCTGTTCAAATGAATGGGCTGCCATACCACAGCGCACGTGAATGTATGTAAAAACACATTTGAGATGTTGCATTGCACGGGTGTGAACCCAGGGCTGCAACACCACCCTATAGCACTATAAAAAGCCTGCTAAATATGGCTGCAAGAGATCATATAAAACTCTTTCTGATGTTAGCACAAATACTGCGTTTCTTAAATAAGATTAACTATTCACTTACCAATTTTACTCATTTGGGCGCTCAAATAGGGAGGGCCTGATGTGGTAGTTTATTGGATTAGTTTTCAAAAAATATTCAAAACATAGAAAAGTGCCAGGCTTCGTAACTGGCACTTTACAAAATAAGTTCAAAGTCTAGTCCAGCCTGTGGCTGGTGGGGCATGCTGGGACTTCCTATGGAAGCCGGGGGCCTATGCACTGTGTGACTTTGTCTCAGTGTGTGGGAATGCAGAATTAGGTCAGCAGGTAATCATAAAGCAGGGGGGGGGGGGTTTATTTATAAAATCACACATTTTGTGTCTCTCCGACACCAGCTACAAGGAAGTGGCTATATACCATCTGGCTTTCAGCTTCTGCAGGCTCTGTAAACATTAGAATGAGTGTTTTGATGGTGATTAGATTGGAACAAGGAAGGTGTAACCCAGAGCTGGGACAAATTCATCTGGTACCCAAGATGAAGATGCAAAGCTGCGCCCATTTTCCCCCCATGTGTGCGCCCAATCTTGTTTTTAAGCTGGGATCCCATACCCAGCTGCCAACAGGCTTGTCTCAGCATCACTTCTCAGCTCTGGGTCCACGAATTTGGGTTTCAGTTGTGCAGTCTTTGGACTATTCATCCATTCACTAATCTCCTCTGTGAAGTATGAACAAGGAAGTACTCAGCTCTGAACACTTCCAGGTTCAAAGTTGTCATTCCCCATCCTCCCTGGTCTGTGCTTGATCAGCTTCAACACAGTGAATCATTGGCACTAGCAGTCTAATAGAACCCTAATGTCTCCTTAAACAGAACCTGTCACCAGCACTATGCTTTTACATAGGGGGCCTATCAGAAATAAAGTCAAGTTAAAAAGAAAACTTTTAAAAATCAAAAGTTTCATAAAAATAGGAGCAAAAACACCCCAAAAAATGATATGCACAAATGAACACAAAGGTGTGCGTTGAGTGCACTAGAATAGAAAAATGACTATTGTACCACACACATTAGGAATCACTGTTCACGCCTGAGTGAGAGCTATAATTCTAGAGCCATTATTCACTATTATCTCTAAACTCATGAGCTGTAAAAGCTTCCCAAGCATTGCTTATGGACAATATTGGGCACTGTAGTGTTTCACCATTTCACAGGCACGTGCAATTTTGGGGCTTCTCATATTTGGTATAACTTTACTTAACACAACTTCATCTTTTACATTTTACCAAGAATTGTGAATTCTATTGAGCTTGTGTACACTGAAATTAATTTGAGTGTACTTTTTACTAAAAATATGGATTTGATCAACACTAGTGCAATTATCATGTGACATAAATATTGTAACTGCCACCATTGTATTCTACAGGGTCTCTGCTTTCACAAAATATAATTAGTATATTGGGTTTAAGTAATCTTCAAGTCTAAAATGTGCATTTTAACATGTGGGCAAATCATGGAAATTATCTGTCTGGTATGTGTAGAATTTTTGGGTATTTATATCCTCTGTTGCTAGTGCGGGGGTGGGCATAGGCAGAGAACTCCCCAGAGGAACAAAGGAACGGGCCCATGCCAACCTGGTGTGCAGTGATTGCCTTATGCCCATCGGGATGATTACCCATAAGCTGTTAAAAAATACTACTGAGTGAATAATTAATTGTGTATTATTATCATCAGACTAGTTAATCTTGGTCCCCAGAGGAAGCGCAAATAGCGAAACACTTTGGGATCAACGCAAGCCAGCCAGAATGACTACAGTGTGGTACTTTCGCAAATCTCTCAATAATTTATCTCTATATGTGTACATATGATATTCCTGGCATTCCTGTATATTCTCTGGTGGCATATTTAGGATAATATAGGGGAGATTTCAAGTTCAATTTAAATAAGGGTGGTGGGGGGGCTACTTAGATGGGCGTACTGCAGGGAGAGAGCCCACGGTGGCCATTATCAGTGTGATAATGTTCACTACAGTGCAACAGCCAGGAGGAGAGGTGGTGGCACATTGTCTGCAGAATAGTGATGTCACTCTCATAATGCCGCCATTAGCACAGCAGAAGTGGGTGATCACACAAGGAGGTCCATCACTTTACACATTTCTTGTGTCTTGTAATTCAGTGTCATTGAGACTTTGTAGAGACATTTTGGTAACTGGTTTCTGCATGTATAAGGAATGATAACTTTTCTCTGATTTCCTGACTTGTTGACTCTGACATTACAAGTCAGTTTCCGGTCTCCTTATAAACATTAGGTGTTCAATTATAAGAAACAAAAAAGCCGGCAGTCCCACAACTCCCTGTGCTGATGTTCTGCATCTTATCTTTACAAGGAGCAGGTGGCAGATCTGCAGCGATATGACACAATCGAGGCATTAGACCAGCAGAAATGGAGGAAATCCCCCAACACATGCTGGATTGAACACAGTACACCTTTACGTATTTTGGTATTATCTGGAACTATCACATGTGTAGACATACAAATGTCATGGTCTTCTAAAAGCAACTTTGCTTTTAGTAAAGCTTATTTTAAAGCTTGCCCCCTTCCCCTCAGTGTAACCCACATAGTAAAATGCCTCCAGCCCTGCTCAGGCCAATGCCACATCGGCTTCTGCCCAATGCCACATAATCTTTGCACAAAAGAAGTCCCAGCCGCGTTCACAGGCATGCCACAAGCTCATTCATTCCTAAGACTGGTCTGTACTCATACCAATTCCATGCATTCAGAGGAGTGCGACTCTGCCATAGGGATGAATAAAGTCATGGTGCATATACTCCATACAGTACTTCTGGGAAATGCGTATGTATTGCAAAGTCTCTATAACCTCTGTAGTTTACAGTTCTGGAGAATGGTAATGGCATTCTTCCTGCTGTCATCCATCGCTATTATGTGGCACATGCCAAGATACAAAAACTTGTATGGTAATAGAACATGTCAGACGAATGCCATTGCCTCGGGTGTGCTCATTTTAATGGGAGGATTCAAACAGCGACAACTGTCAACAACTGTACCCATAGGCAACAAGTTAGGATTTTCTACACAAGGGCCACCATGGCAGAGAGCCACTTGCCCGTATGATCTTATTAGCCTGACCCCTGAGTGAGAGGAGAGAAAGGTTTCAGTTTGTCGGGGATGGAATGACTTTTCATCTTTCCAACAATCATTTTACCAGATGGGAAGATGATCAAAAAAATAGCAAGAATGCTAAAAACACAGAAGTTTTATACAGAGATTCCACCACCCTTTGCTCTGTGTGATCTCATAATTTTGGAAAATTCCGATAGCTGCTGCTTTTTTGTGCTTCGCAACTGATTTTGTACGTAACACAAACGTATTATTCTTGGACATTTGTTGACTATTCTTGGATGTTTTTCCCTCAGCCTAAGACACTGGAAAATGTTGTCTATTTTCCGGGCTTCAAAATCCTCCAACATGGATGTCTGGGAAGATTTTCTCATGATTTAGACTGGGAGGAAGAATTAGAACAGAAAATATATTAACACCCAAGATGCAAACATCCTCTCTCTGTAAGGGAACTGATGAAAAGCTTTAATTTGCAGGAGGCAAAGTGGTAATGAAGGCTTCCTGTCGGCTAATAGGTGGCGCACACGTCTCTGATAGTTTTATTAGCCATGAGAACCTCAGCAGGACAAATGCATTCTAAAGCACCGGATCTCCGCCTGGCAACAAAGCCTTGCTTCTTGTGTCTGGACATAGTGGCAACTGTTGGTCCAGACACTGAAGATGTAAGTTCATCTTACAATACAAAAAAAACAATATCAATCCTTAATGGAGTTTAAAGAGGTTTTTAATGTCTAATATACTGTATATCTAATCTTTCTATATTTCCTTGCTGCTCTAAATTTACAATGCTGCTCTTTGGTCTAATCAACATTTGTAAAATCACAAAATAACACCTTGAAAAGCACAGGGACCTCACAAAGGGGTGAAACATTGTCAGCGCTATTCTTCAATTAATTTATTTCTCCAATATTGACTGTGCCTAGAAGATGGCTGTCTCCCAATAAGAGTAACATGTACCCCAAGATTCTGTGTCACCACAAGGAATAACCCATTAATAGGAAGCACAAATAGATACACCAACCGACTACTTAAAGTGCCAGAGATTCCTGGCTAGACAGAGGTGACGAATGAGGACGCTGCAGACAGCGCCCAAGGGTACACGCATCTCACAAACGCCACAGTGTATGCGGACGATGACACTAGCCTGTCAGATAAAATAAGGGATCAGTTTCACTCACTTTGCGTAAGACGTCTCGGAGAAGAAAAGCACTTTGCTTGCACGGCGTCTGTTTTTAGTTCACACTCTGCGAGCACTGACAGATGCACTGTGTAATTGGCTACACAAAGGGCAGACATCAGTGCCATAATGCTTATTGCTGGCCAGGAATTTCAGGTTGTGTCTGATATAGCACTGACACGTGTCCTTTGACCTGTGGACAAAAAAAACTATAAAGAAATACTAATAATAGTGGATATAAAGTCATAAAACATAATACAGTTCACCAATCAGCTATCTGACCTATTTGTATGGACAATTTTAAAGGGAAATGCCAATAAAAACAGGTACATTGAACAGGGACTGTGCAAAATCTTCCTTTTCTGTGCAGATAGTCCTTACTTTTATCTATGTCTCCAATACTATTTGGCTGCTTTAAACCAGCTACTTACATTACAATTTGATTGTACAATCTGCTCTAGTTTTATGTAGCACGAGGGCCTATATGACTGGGTAGAAATGAATTGCGTTGTGATGCTGTGTTGTGATGCTGTTAAATTATAGATTATGCAATCAGAATATAGAGTGTGAGGCTAGCTTTACTCATAAGAGTGAGACACTTTGTGGTCACAACTCCACCCCCTGACGCATCTGAATTCTGTAAGTTGCATGGTTGTAAGATTTGGTTTAGTAAGCGTTGGCTAACAATAAAACACAACATTAAAATGACAATCACACACAATTTCTAACCTTTCTTCACTCCATCCACAATTAAATATAAGCTTTGTCTGCATTTAAGCCTTAAAGCTGAACTGAACTGTCAAAATTCCTTTGCATTGCTGCTCCCCCCCATCCCTGCACTGTAAGGGTTAAATGTTCACTTGATTTTTGTCCATGGTAAAAACAAGTACCTTTTACTTATCTTATCCCTCACTCAGATGGGTTGTGTATGGCCCCTTAGCATCCTCATTTGTTGGTCTTGCATTGTACGTGATGACATCAGAGTGCCTGCAACCAGCAGAGCGCCAAAGAGAAGCAGGACTGGTTGCACAGAGAGGTGGAAGCCTGCATTAAGGTAAGTAAAACTACAGTTAAAGGTATCTGAGTATTTAACCCTTGCAGTGCAGGGGAGCCCCACTATAAGGTTAGTTTTGAATTGTCCACGGAGTTCGGCCTTAAAGCAAACCTTGTCACTAACTGACAAAAAAAAACTAGAGGCAACCTGTAAAAGAAAACGAATACTTGCCTGTCCAGTGGACAGTGAGTCCATTCCTCAATCTCTTGAAGTGCTATGGCCAATGCTACATCCTTACAGGAGACAGTAGTAATGTAGCAAACAGAGGCAGGTGTGATGATAGTGAGGGATGAAGAGCCCCAAACTGTGTGGAGAAAATTAGGATGTTTTTTTGAACACTGTGCCATCCTCATTTTCTCGAAAACACACAAGTTAGTAACCAAAAAGATCAGTTTAAATCTCATGTCTCTGGCGGGCAGCTAGAGAACGTGACAATCGATAGAGCCCATTTATCAATACAGTCCAACTTAAGACACAGGAAACACAAAGCAGGGAAAGTAAAGCAGGCCATCCATTGCTTGAATTAGAAAGTAAAGCTGTGGGAGGCCCTGTTGGCACCACTCTGTTCCACAAGTCGATTTTACAATCGACTTCAAAGGAGACAGGCCAAATATTGGCAGCCAAACAGTGAATGCTGTATTCTGGCAGCTGAGGATGCCGGCATTTAGAATACATTAGTCTGGAAGCAGAGATTCCCCCATCAATGTTGTTTAACATAGATGAAGAAACGGAGCATTTTTTTTAGATCAAGTACACTGGACTGAGCGAGAAAAAACTACCAGTGTATGACCAGCTTCAGGTAGAATGCAAAGGTGTCATACAACCTTCAGACTCTGCAAAATACCTCTTTTTAGAGTCTGTCGTAAGTTGCCTGTAGTAAACAGTCTAAAAGCAATACACACCATTAAGCTGGGTATACATGGTTAGAATTTAGTTTTTGGAACATTCATTTGATTTTTTAATACTCAACAGGGTCAAATCGATGATTGCTTTCAACTGTTGTGATGAAAAAAGTCAGAGCAGGATGGAAAATGTTTCTCAAATTAAATTCTAAACAGTAAATCTTGTTTCTGTTCAAGAAACTACATTTATTCCAAAATTAAATGACATTTTAAACAACATTCTACTGATGGTATTATGAAATAGTGAAGTTATAACCGTGTATACCCAACTTAAGTCTGTTTTTTTTTAACTATCCAGAGCCAAACATTATACATAATCCATAATTCCTGCTTTAATGGAGCTATCTTGATAAAAAGTGGTCACATTAATGTATTAGTAGATGACAAACACTATGCATGGACAACAATATGTTATTGTTTTTGGCAACGGTAGCTCATGTTTATCATTGAAACTGTAAAGGATTGATTAGAGCCATTTATGAGGGCAAGTGACTCTGTTATATCAAATTGGACTCACTCTGCAAGTGATTAGGACCCTGTATGGAACCAAAGACCAGGCACATTTTTACTTAATAATTATTTTAAATTCTTTTATTTTATTGTTGGCAATGTCTTTTTTGTAACAATATTTTTCTGTACATATTTCCTGCATCGCAGTCTCTTCTTTTAATTAAAACAATATTTTAACATCGCTAAGATGAATCTCTGAATGTTTTAAGTGGATATAAACTCTTGCCTCTTTGAAGATGCTACCAGTTTGTAAACTCTGTTACATTCCTGTCTGGGTGTGGTGGCAAGTGATGCAGGCATTTCTTTTAAAAGGTCAGAAATGCAACAGCAGATGTTATAAATCGTGCATTTCCATTAAAACAAGTGGGGGAGGCTACCATGAGTGTAAAGGGTTAACTGCCTAGCTAAACCTGCCCCAGTGATGATCACTTTTAGTCTGCTGGTGCTTAGATTGCATCTCATAGCTGGAAAGTCTTTGCATAGGGTGTGGCTGTGTAGTATGTCACATTCTAGTCACAGAGATGGGATTTGAAAGGGTTATCCTCACAGGAGGAACCACAGCATGCAGTTGGGGATTAGATATCTAACACACCAGGAAGTCTCAGATACCAGCGGTGGACATAGCTCTGTAAGGGAATGAAGATTGCAGTCACTGCTTACTGGACAGGTGAGTAGTCTTCTTCTTTTACAGGTGTCCTTAGTTCTACTGTTGTCAGTTAGCAACAGGGTTGCTTTAATAAAAAAAATAAAAAAGGTGACCATATGGCTGGTTGCTCTGTAACGCTGCAGCCTTAACCTCTTACCAATCCTTTCTACCATCAGAAAACAGGAATGCAAACAGAGAAATATTTCACATTAAAAATGAATGCAATTAAATAAAAATAAATATATAAAACAGACATAAATGATGTATATAAATAAATATCTGATGCAGTAATACACTCAGCTGACCTCCAATACAGCAAGATGAAAAAAAAACCAATAGAATAGAACTGATTCTGATGAATTTTCCATTATTTCATCCATGAAACCCACGAGACAACAACAACAGGAAGTTATAAAAGGCTGAATTGTAAGAAAGGGTTGAAGTTAATATATTCAGACATGGAATCCTGGCTCCCAGATCACAGGGCTGCAACACAGTCCAATAAAACAGAATAATGAATGGGTAAATCTTATACTAGCCCTAGTATATTTCAGTTATGTCTCTGCTTAACAGACTTGCCCCCTCAAGGAAAACAGAATTTTCTTAATTGACAAAGAGTGTCTGTGGTGAAGAGCACAGAATCAAAGGCTAAAACTTCATTGCACAGTGCATTAAAAATGTCTTAAAGAGACTTTCCACCTTCATCAATGAATTCAAAGCTCCGCCTCCTCGTTTAACATTTCTTGCCAGTCACCCATCATTCTGACCATTGATGGTTGCCATGGGCATCTACAAGCTCATTCCTGCACACACAAATCTTCTTAGTCCATATTCATATGGGCCATTAGAATCTCTGGGGGCAAGAATCGGGGATTCATGTCCACTGAGAAAATTCAGCCCTGTGCACATTTTGCGAGAACAGTTGCTACAATGGCCTGATTTGTGCCTTGTGAAAATTAATGGTCGGTGCTGCTGATGTTCACATGTAAAAGACTCATCTGAGCAGTTACATATAAATAGAGGCTCTGACAGTTTGCATCCAGGGACTGCGTCCCTTAGCTCCAGCTCAACAACCAGGTTGTATGCGGCCATATCACAGAGTGCTGCTGCGTCTAGAGGTGACAGTGATCCCCATCTGAATGCTGCAATCCAGCCACCTCTAGCCCACTGCATGAATGTACCTTTATTATACAACTGCACTGAGAATAACATGTAGAATGTCATTGTAAAAAATTATTCTAAAAGTGCTGATTACTCTAATCCAAAAACTCCATCTAAAATAGTTAAATGACAAATCTAAAGAAATACTTTGCTGGCTGATGTATATTTGCTTGATCTGGATTCATTATTGAAAATAGTTTAAGAGTTTAAAACTGATTTAACAATGTAACAACAAATTGGGCCATGTTAAATAATGCTCAGCAGTGCCCACAGCCCCAGATTTCATGGATCTCTCTGGATTGGATTCCAGAACCCATAATCTGCCTGCAGCTGGATGAACATGCTACACACCAGAGGGATTCTCTGGAAGGCGTATCTCAGACAGGAGACTTCCTTTTGGTAGGATACAGAAATAGCTATGAATGAGCCAAGGATCAGACACAATAAACTCCTCGATGCCACCAGCTATAAATACAGGACAGAAGTGACACCTGCTCTGTGTACAAGGAAATTAATTTTTCCAAGCCCTGGAGGTGAGACCACCCTGGAGCCTGGTAAACCAGCTAGTCATGAATGAAGCTTTGTTACTCTGTAACAATGGTTTGAATGCGGAAGAGGCCCATGAAACGTCATATATAACACCCTACTGAGCATCTCCTTCTAGGTGGAAAAAGTTTTTTTTACTTTAGATAAAATTGTGTTTGCCATATAAACTTGCAGGTGCAAAAAATAAATTACGTTTATTGACTGAGTAATGAATAAAAGGTTTCCAAACGGCTGTCGGTAGTTGCCTGTGATCCTTCTGTGTTTAGCAGGCAGCCTGGTGGTTAAGTGGTCACACACTTGCTATACATCACTGGTGTCCTGGGTTCAATAACCGCCAATGCTACCTTCTGCATTCAAATTTGTGTGTCTGGCCTGTGTAAGTTTTCTTGGAGTGTAATGTTCTCCCACAATCCAATAAAATACTGGCAGGTAAATGGCTTTTAAAAGACAATTATGGCCAAACCTTTTTTGCCCGTAGTTTTCTTTAGGGTCACTGGAGGACATTTACTAATAATGTCCTCCTGTGACCCAAAACTTAGCATATATCATGCTACTGCCCAGTATATGCTGACAGCACAGAGCTGCACTGCAGTCGAGACGGATCCTGACAATATTGTCGGGACTCACTCCACTGCCTGATTGACAGCTGGATCTGCCTCTCTAGAGCCAGACCCAGTTGTGCCTGCTCCTTCCACTGTCTGTTCCTCTAGTCTGCGCTGGAGGATCAGAGAGTGGAGGGGGGAATCCCCGTGCGCAGTGGAGACTGATAGTCACCACTCTCTGCAAGGAGAAGATTGGGAACTGAGCAATCAGTGGTATGTGATCAGTTCTCAATCAACTTAACCAACATGTGACAGCTGCAGTGTCACATGTCGGCTCTAATTATTGGGATGAGTGTATTTCACTCTCCCCATAGTTCTACTTTAACCATACTGCCTAGTGTGCAGTGGGGCACTAGACCAGCCTTTGTCAACCTTTTTTCAGTCATGGCACCCTTTAAAAGTTTGCAAAATCTGGAGGCACCCCAGTCTAAAATGTAAAAATGTATGTGTGGTCTCTACAAAGTCCATACTGAACCCTTATCCAAGATAGGGGTCTGATATGGGTTTTAAGAAGGAACTGCATGCAAAAAAAAGGACATATTAGGGTCTCCCTGCACATAAAGGACTCCCACTTTCACATTAGAATCCTCCCTTTCGCATTAAAGTTCCCCCGAGTCCCCATTCACATGAGAATCCCCCCCTTTTCAGATCAGTTGCCCCCTCACAAAAGTCCCACTTTACATTACAAGTCTACCGTCACAAGTCCACATCAGAAGCCCCACTTTACATCAGGAGACCTCTTTAGATCAGAGCCCCTCCTTTACATCAGGACCCCTCCCTGCGCATCAGAGTCCCCCTTCACATCATAAGCCCCCCTTTCACATCAGAGGTCCCCCTTCCCATCACAAGCCCCCCTTTCACATCAGAGTCCTCCCTTTACATCACAAGTCCTTCTTCACATCAGAAGTCCCCCTTCACATCAGGAGCCCTCTTTGCATCAGATTCCCCCCTCGCACATCAGGGTCCCCCTTCACATAACAGTCCCCCTTTACATCACAAGTCCTCCTTTAGCATCAGAATCCCCCTTTAACATTAGAGTCCCCCCATTACATCACAATCCCCCTTTCACATCAGAGTCCCCCCTTCACACCACAAGCCCCCCTTTACATCAGAGTCCTCCCTTTACATCACAAATCCCCCTTTCACATCAGAGTCCCCCTTTCACATCACAAGTCTCCCTTTCGAATCAGAGTCCCTCCTTTACATCACACAAGTGTTCCTTTAACATCATGGGCTTACTTTTTACATAAGAAACCCTACTTTCACATCAGACCTGCACAAGTCACCACTGTTCTGTCATTGGTAAACTTACCCCCTCTCCCTTCCAACAAGTAGAGCGGCCAAGTGTCCTAAGAGCATTCAGATCGCAGCCGTTTATACCTTCATTGGCTTTGTGCCACCTTAGTCATTTGGGGGGACTGTTGAGAAAAGTAAAATAAAAAGTAAAAAAAATTAAATACTGCATTTCCATCAACCTCTACACATGAGCTGAAATGTCTAATTAGGCTGATTGTGGGGGTGCATCCATTATGAGGAATATATATTTTTCAGATGTACTGAGGGGGACGGGCCAAACAATTGGTGTTAAATGCAGATATCTGTTCATGTATATGACAGGCAGATGAAAAGAGTACATGTGTTCCACAGGTTTTTTTCCTGAGCTAATGACAGTTAGGAGACATTTCACACACAATTAGTGATTAATGGATTTTTTGAACTTCTGCCTACTAAATGCTATCATATTTTATCCTCAGAGGCACTGAAGAATTGTTCAGGAAATGCGATGCCCTCAGCAGGGTCTCTGATGGGCAGGCATGGGCCGTTCAGGACTCAGTTTGCAGTCTTTAGAAAATAGTCGAGGAATCTATAAAACAACTGCTTCTCTTGTCATGTGTCTTAAAGATGCTTGGGCTCTGTGCTATGTACAATATGTGATACTGGATACCACCAGAGAACAACTGCGCCCGTCCGAAGGGTCACCTTTGTCCTTTTGTTGTATTATGGCTTCACTTAGAGAAGAACTCCGGACCATGAATAAAAAAACATTAACCGCATGTCTACAGTTAGTGTAAAACTAAACTTAAAATAAACTCTTCCTTTAGGCCTCATGCACACGGTCAGAATGAAATAACTGATCCTCTATGCAGGATCTTGCTGGTAGATAGATCCCGTGTAATAAGACACGTGAAAATTGTTTGCACTACACGCATATACTGTAGACGTGTAAACATCTGTACAGCATTCGGACGTGTAAAATTTTACTTCCATGCCATTAAATCTATGCCCACATGTGAACATACAGTATATGCATGTGTTTACATGCATTTATATGAGTACACACGTAATTTTACTGACCTCAGATACTGCTTTTTCGATTTTATTTTACAGATCTGACTGTAAAGCAAGTTTAGCTGAGTGAATGAGCTCATCAAATTGGTTAAAAAAATTGCTGCTGTATAGATTAAATGCTGCATTTTTTTTTACAGCCATGTGCATACGACCCAGTGGAATAACTGTAGCCATAGCAGCCCAGGCCTATGGGGTCCGGGGTGGAAGGCGCCCCCATTAGGTTGTTGAGGCAATTCGAAACATAGAACATGTGAAGATAATACAATACTGTTGCACTGGATGCACTTGACAACAACTCTAATCCTATGTAAAGAGATGGCTTCAGATGCACAATAGGAGTCTTTGCGATCTTGGCATTGTTACCCACAGCTCTGAGAGAGGTCATCAGGTGGGGTCCCCATCACATTTTTGCCATGGGGCCCCATGATCTGTAGTTATGGACCTGATGCACCCTTAACATAGTCTCATGTTCTTTAGAATGGTGTGAAATAATTTTTTAATTCAGCATGTTCAGTTACTAATAATCTGTACAACTGAAGGCAGTGGGCGGAGTTGAGAATCTGTACAGACATATTTGGTTGCTGTATGTATAGAGAAGGTAGAGCGAGTGACCCAGATTAAACCTCTCTATGGCTGCTTCTGGTCAGCAATTCTTTCTGCAAGAAATGAATGGGTGATAATGTTACATCCATGACACAATAACCTTTAACCTTTCTCAGACTGCAGCCTGTGATATGATAAAACAGCACAATGCAGCATGTGAGAGGGGTAAAAAGGCTTCTAGTTGGAAGTTTATCAGCTTGTGCGACGCTCCATACAGGGGGCTGAGATTGTACGCTGCAGTGATGGGTAAACCTCCATGTAGAGGAAGAGGGCCCTTGAGAAAGGAAATGAATCCTGAATTTTCTTGAGATCCCAGTTTCAATACCCAGTGGAAAATCATACCTCACCCGCATTATTGACAGCCTTCCTGAGTGACTATCTCAACTGCCGAGATAAACTCACTTGATCACTTTTTCCAGTCGTCAGTCAGACTGCGGATGTTCTTCCTCTTTTGTGTGCTTAATATCTGACAGAGCAAAGGAGGATTTTGTCAAATTTCAACTTTTTTTTCTTCTCTCCCTCTCTCAGCCTTTACCTCTACTCACCCCCCTCATTGTCCTCTGTCTCTCTTTTGACTTCTCTCTCTATACCATTGTTCCTCTATTCTTCACATCAGTCTGTCTCTTTCTCTTTTTGATGTCAATGAGTAATTTTAACTGCGTTTGTGCAACATGTGAACAATAATTTTCTCATAAAAAAGTTCACTTTACTTATTTAAATATTTTATATATAAATATATATACACACACACATTATATACAGGTGAAACTCGAATAATTAGAATATTGTGCAAAGTTCATTTATTTCACTAATGCACCTTAAAAGGTGAAACTAATATATGAGATAGACTCATCACATGCAAAGCAAGATAATTCAAGCCGTGATTTGTCATAATTGTGATGATTATGGCTTACAGCTCATGAAAACCCCAAGAAC
>NW_017306723.1:205362-206802 GCF_000935625.1 Nanorana parkeri | reverse complement strand
TATATATATTAAGAGTTTGTAGACACCTGACTATCACACTTATACGAGCTTGATGGACATCCCATTCCAGTATCATGGGAATTCATATGCAGTTGGCCGTTCCTTTACAGCTATATCAGCCTCCCCGCATTTTGGAGTGTCTCTGTTGGAATTTGCACCTATTCAACCAAAAGAACATTTGTGAGGTCAGGAACTGATGTTAGAGGAGAAGACCTTGGTGTTCCAATTAATTTCAAAGGTGTTTAATAGATTTGATGCCAAAGCTGTGTGCAGGACACTGGAGTTCTTCCACACCAAATTGATCAAACCATGTCTATGTGGAATTAAAAAAATTAATATGTTTCACAAATAACGCATCGTAGGGGATTGACTGCATTTGTGAACTGAGCTGACTCTCTTCTCTGCCTTTTGTCATGGTGATGTCATGTGAAGGTCTATATTCATGATTGTGTACAAACAAAAACAAAGATTTGTAAATGGCACTTTTTAAATCTTCCACCCCAAGCAATAAATGTAATTGTGTCCTCATGTGCAGGATATGGGTACAGTATTGGTACTAATAGTTTAATTTGGCGATAATATTAACGTCTTACACTGTCTGCACAGTGTAATGTATGTAGAATGCGTACCACATTTTCTTATTTGGGCTCAGACCGCATGGAGCATTCCTCATGGTCCATAATCCATACTCTTAACATTCCGGGCATTTTCTGGGCAGGTGCAAGTAAATGTATCAATAGCTCAATTATCTAAGTCTTTGCTGTACTGTGGCGCTCCACAGATGAATGGGTGAATGGGCTTTCAGTCAGCACAAAAGAAGGATTCCGTTAACTGTGTACAAACTAGACATTATAGCAAACCTACAACTTTTCTGTGTAAATAAACTCTTTTTTGGTACTTTTATACCTCTAACACATATGTAAGGATTTGAATTTCTCCTCCTATGTATAACCACTGCACTTCATACCACAGCAAGTCTCAACAAGGAAAAAACAGCTCAGTAGGAGCCTACTCTCTTCTGTTCTTGGTAATGCTAGACAGATATATATTCAGATATATATTCAATAAAAAGTAATTACACATATTCTTAATTGTAACAGGTGTAAGTAGATTAATTTGTTGTTGCATCAGCTTCCTGTAATTCTCTGCATAGCAGCATTCAAGCTGTCAGAGTTAAGATGGCCATACACCTATAGATTATCTGCAGATTTTCTGTGGTCAGATGGAAAAAGTGCAACAGATTCCTCCATCTACACTAAGCTGTGTGGATGGAGGAATCTCCCACTGGGCCAAGCTTCGGTATCTTGCTAGTCGGCCCTGCTGGCTCCTAAAACACCTGAACAATGCCTGCATCCAATCAAATTGTTCAGGCATTTTGAGAGCCAGCGGGGCCGACTAGCAATATACTGAAGCTTGGCCCAGTGGGAGATTCCTCCATCC
>NW_017306723.1:200796-203951 GCF_000935625.1 Nanorana parkeri | reverse complement strand
TTTAAGAGTTTGTAGACACCTGACTATCACACTTATACGAGCTTGATGGACATCCCATTCCAGTATCATGGGAATTCATATGCAGTTGGCCGTTCCTTTACAGCTATATCAGCCTCCCCGCATTTTGGAGTGTCTCTGTTGGAATTTGCACCTATTCAACCAAAAGAACATTTGTGAGGTCAGGAACTGATGTTAGAGGAGAAGACCTTGGTGTTCCAATTAATTTCAAAGGTGTTTAATAGATTTGATGCCAAAGCTGTGTGCAGGACACTGGAGTTCTTCCACACCAAATTGATCAAACCATGTCTATGTGGAATTAAAAAAATTAATATGTTTCACAAATAACGCATCGTAGGGGATTGACTGCATTTGTGAACTGAGCTGACTCTCTTCTCTGCCTTTTGTCATGGTGATGTCATGTGAAGGTCTATATTCATGATTGTGTACAAACAAAAACAAAGATTTGTAAATGGCACTTTTTAAATCTTCCACCCCAAGCAATAAATGTAATTGTGTCCTCATGTGCAGGATATGGGTACAGTATTGGTACTAATAGTTTAATTTGGCGATAATATTAACGTCTTACACTGTCTGCACAGTGTAATGTATGTAGAATGCGTACCACATTTTCTTATTTGGGCTCAGACCGCATGGAGCATTCCTCATGGTCCATAATCCATACTCTTAACATTCCGGGCATTTTCTGGGCAGGTGCAAGTAAATGTATCAATAGCTCAATTATCTAAGTCTTTGCTGTACTGTGGCGCTCCACAGATGAATGGGTGAATGGGCTTTCAGTCAGCACAAAAGAAGGATTCCGTTAACTGTGTACAAACTAGACATTATAGCAAACCTACAACTTTTCTGTGTAAATAAACTCTTTTTTGGTACTTTTATACCTCTAACACATATGTAAGGATTTGAATTTCTCCTCCTATGTATAACCACTGCACTTCATACCACAGCAAGTCTCAACAAGGAAAAAACAGCTCAGTAGGAGCCTACTCTCTTCTGTTCTTGGTAATGCTAGACAGATATATATTCAGATATATATTCAATAAAAAGTAATTACACATATTCTTAATTGTAACAGGTGTAAGTAGATTAATTTGTTGTTGCATCAGCTTCCTGTAATTCTCTGCATAGCAGCATTCAAGCTGTCAGAGTTAAGATGGCCATACACCTATAGATTATCTGCAGATTTTCTGTGGTCAGATGGAAAAAGTGCAACAGATTCCTCCATCTACACTAAGCTGTGTGGATGGAGGAATCTCCCACTGGGCCAAGCTTCGGTATCTTGCTAGTCGGCCCTGCTGGCTCCTAAAACACCTGAACAATGCCTGCATCCAATCAAATTGTTCAGGCATTTTGAGAGCCAGCGGGGCCGACTAGCAATATACTGAAGCTTGGCCCAGTGGGAGATTCCTCCATCCACACAGTTTAGCGTAGATGGAGAAATCTGTTGCACTTTTTCCATCTGACCATAGAAAATCTGCCGATAATCTATAGGTGTATGGCCAGTTTAAGGCACAGAACTAGGAGCCAATCAGGTGTGCAGAATTTCAGGAAGAGAGAGCAAAATGATGACTTATCAGTGTGCTGAGCCTTCACACATCAGCAGGCTGGGGCTATATTGTGGACCACGCTATATTGGTTAACTGCTGTACAGAAATGTCATGTAGATGACCTGGCTGTGTGTCAAGTACCAGAATTTGCTTATTTAGGCTCTGTTAGCTAGAAGGATCAGTACAGCTCGTTCTCTTCTTAAAGGAGAACTATGGGGTTAAGTCTTTTCCCCATAGTTCTCCTTAGGGTAACGGGAGGACACAAACTAGCGTCCTCCCGTCACCCTAGGCTCAGTATACCGCGAGCTGTAGCTCGCGGTATACTGAGACGCCGCAGTATACAGCGAGCTGCTGCTTGCGGTATACTGAGACGCCGCAGCGGATCCCGACAATTGTCCTGGGATCCGCCCAGCTGCGTGACTGACAGCTGGCTCTGCCTATTTAAAGGTAGAGCCAGCTGTACCCGCCCCCTCCCCCATCCGTTCCGCCAGTCAGCGCTATCGGAGCGGGGAGGGGGGAATCCAGCCCCTCCCCTGTCACGGCAGAGAGCCGTGACAGGATCGAGAGGTGAGCGAACGCCGGTATGTGTTCGCTCACCTCCCGATCTACTGAGCCAACCTGTGACAGTCTCATTGTCTTTGTAGGCCCTTCGATAATTGCGCAAACGTTTGTCAAATCAATATTAAACTGATAAAAATACACAATTAAATTGATAAAAGCACTAAAATCAGTATCAGTGCACAAAAAAATACTTTTATGACTAAATCTAAAAGATAAAACTGTATTTGGTCAAGAGCGCATGCGCGAGGCTGACCAAGATGGCCGCATGCTAATCAGCTCCGCGCCAGAACGGGAGAATCGCTGACCTTAACGGCTGATCACCGGCTTCGTTTTGACTCCCGCTGAGCAGCATTCGACTCCGGAGCACCCCGCCGTTCTGTGGATACCGAAATGTCGCAAACCAGGAGCCGAGGCGGTAAGCTTACTCAGGCGACACTGCATGAGGCCCTGGGCCACGCGGCCCATAAGATGGCGGCAGCTCCGACACCACAGAGACATGAGGACTCCAACTCCTCCATTGAGCCGTATGATCCGCAGGGAGACGACCCACAGCCCACCCAGCCAGACCCACCGGTTACACCTTCCCTGATTGCCCAATTTGAAACGACCCTCCACAAAGCACTAGATAAAGTCTCCAAGCAGATTACCTCTCAACTCATTAAAGAAATCAGAGATGTAGGCAAACGCACCTCCACGCTAGAATCTCGCTGCAATGATATCACTACGATTATTGAGGAATTGGACAAATTTCGATCAATGAACTTAGCCCTATTAACACAATTGGAAGACAGTGAGAACCGAGACCGCAGATCCAACTTGCGCATCAGAGGTGTCCCTGAAGTGGTAGCAGACTTGCAATCCACAATGACCGCGTTATTCCAGGAGCTGGCACCTGAAATTCCAATTGACAGGCTGGAATTCGACAGAATCCACAGGGCCCTAACTAGAAGAATTATTATTATTGTGAGGATTATAAAGATTATTGTGTGTCTCCACTACTATCGCACAAAAGAACGTCTGCTCCAAGCG
>NW_017306723.1:189538-197432 GCF_000935625.1 Nanorana parkeri | reverse complement strand
TTTCTGACCACAACCAAAACAAATAAAAACCGTTTTGATCGGAAAAAAAAACAAAAAAAAAAAAACGGTATTTGGTCAATAAATAACATATTTTTAAATTGCACCTTTTTGCGAAACGGTAAAAAAATGAAGTAATGCAAAACTTCAAATAAGCGGCTTACGTTAAAAATCGTTTGTGCGCTGTGCTGGTGTGTGTGTTGTGATAAAATGATGCAGTCATATATATAATCGCAACACAGCGTATTAGAACGCACGGCAATGCGTCACAACGTTTTGCCATGCACTGCCACACAGTTAAATTAATGTTATTTTGAAAAGAAAAAAATCAAACACTGTACAAAAATCTGTACAAAAATCTAACAACGCACCACAATATGGTGCTCACGTATAATATGTTTGTGTGGGGGGAGGGGGTTGTGTTTTATTTAATTTTTTTAAAATTATTTTTCTTATTATCTTTTATTTTTTGTATTATTTTTTGTTTTACTGTTGGGAGGGGGGGCTCCGCTCTCCTCCCTGCTTGCTGCTCTCTAATGCTGCTCAGCCATCCTTATCATCGGCTCCCTCCTCCGCCCCGACCGCCGGCCATCACTCCTCCGGTCCCTGCTGGAGGGGAAACTACAGTGTAAGCGGAAACTAATCGTAGGAGCTGGATGGAGAATTTTGGAACTAACAGAATATGCTGCCATTCAGTTGCCAGCTCTGTTCAGGTATCCGGTGGCCGCTGTCAGATTACAATGAAGACAGCAAGAGATTCTGTTATAGAAAATATTACAGTGTATGACCAGCTTTAGACAAGGACTTCTCTGTTTCTGCTGTGAAAACTGAAGATGAATGTCTCCAAAGTTTCTGCAGCTAGGTCAGTGAGTGCTTGTTTTAAAGGAGAGTTGGGGAAAAGCCTTAACCCCATAGTTCTCCTTTAAAGCTCATTACTGCTTCCCTAACTTTTCCAGCGACCTGTGTCTCTTTCTTTCAGTCCCCCTCCTACCCTCCCGATCCAATGCTGCGGCCTAGCTCAGACTCTTCAGAATTAAGCACTTCTGTGGGTGCCGGATGCCTGTGTCCCCCACTATGCACACTGGTTCCATCCTCTGGCTCCTACATCACTACAGGACACAGCAGTGACATAAGTATCGGAGGATAGAACCACAGCCTGCGGCAGTGGACACAGGTATCCAAAACTCTCAGAATTATTAAATGTTGAATGGTCTGATGGAGGCCGCAGCACTGAAATGGAGGGAAGAGACAAGAGCTTACATTCGAGTACAGAATGCATTTGACTACTTTTATCTTCTGATCTTGCAGCTATTATTCAAACCCAGTACCTGAAACCCTTGCAAAAGCTAAAACTCATGTTTACTCACACATACCATACCTGTCAGTTGGGTGCATGAGGAAACAATTAAGTATTTTTCATGTGCTGTAACACCGTAATGATACATCACCATTTTACAAACAAAGATTGCATAGCCAATTTCTAGATGCAAGGCCATGCAGAGGGTCCTCACTGCATGTGAGTCTTTGGGGAATAAATTTGCACAGCGCACAGGTGAAAGGTCTATGGTGTCCGTGGAACGATATGTTGATGCTGGGAATGACGGTGATAAAAATAGAGACATCTCTGGGGTAAAGAGAAGAGGGCAATGTCTGGAGGAATGTCCCCTCGAGCTGAGGTCAGCGCCACGCCAGCTATGCACAGGATGCCCCCAGAGTAACTCCGGCCAGCAGCTATTGTCAAAGATTAATAGGCTCCATCTCAGGTTTCTTCTTGGCTTGCACATGGATCCCATCGCTATTCCTAACTGCATATATATTTATGTAGGTGCATGCAGTGAAACACGTGGCCTTGTACCACGCTCCATAAATCTCCCAGAAAAGGTTCTGCATTCAATACGGCATTTCCTAGTTGCAGCGGATTCTATTGCTTGCTGGAACTTGTGGAACCTCCTGAGCTGCAGCGATGCAACGGTCTTAGAGAAGAACATCATAAACTGGTCATACTGCGCTATTGATCTGGTGTTCCTCTGCCAATGAACCACAGACTGCTGTTGCCCTGCAACTGGCCGCCAGTCTGTGATTTGAACTTTGGCTGCTATAAAAATGATATCCATAGGTCACTTAGAAGCATAAATTATGTTTGGCTTCAGAAACTATTTAAATTTACGTGATGCCATTGATATAATTTGTATCAAATAAAAAGGATCTATCTGTACACTTAATGCACTTACTGTAAGTAGCTGCTTGTGATATTTTCATGTCATTATGCTAAATCCCCTTTCATCAGTTATTGCATTTTGTAGTATTTTGACGTTGTTTTTATTTTGTCGTTGTACCCAAGCCTCTATCTCTGCATGCCAGACTGTTCTTTTACCCCTCGCATCTGCTGACCGATTTATCTAATCGTTCATGTTTTCTGTTGGTTAAGATTAATGCTCATTCTCAGGAGATAACTGGACCGCGATAAGTTAAGTTTAACTCTGTCACACCACAGACGTAGCATTATCGGTAAGATATGTTCAACGCTGATGGAATGATAAAGGTGAATTTGGATTTCCCAGTTGATGTGAAGCTCAGGACTGTGCGATGACTTTTACAGTGATAGCAAATAATAAAATGGTAAATATTCGGATACTGAGAAGATCCCATTGACTGCTGCATGTGTGCTCCCAGCTAAAGCCACTTGCCGTGGCCATTACAAGGAAGTCTCACTCCTGCTTTTGCATTTTTCAAAAAAAAAGTTCTAAAGCATAACATATTCCACAACTGATTATTCATTATTAATGGCAAAATTAAAATATGTTTACATTGGTGCATAATAGTCTACAAGACAGTGCTAATACTGGAGGCTGGAGGTGAGGAATTGCCATAGGACATTGCAGAGTTGCTGGTTTAAAATAGTATCATCATCTTGACTCACCACAGTGGGAATCTCAAGACTGGCTGAACAGAATTATAGATTTTTTTGGAAGCTAATATAGTTCAGGCATGCGTAGGGCAGCTCAGTGACCTAGTGGTTGGCTTGCAGCACTGGTCCCTGCAGCACTGATCCCCAGTTCAAATGCTGATCAGGACACTTACTGCATGGAGTTTGCATGATCTCCCTGTGCTTGCCTCGGTTTCCCCTCACACTCCAAAGTCAAGCTGGTAGGTTAATTGGCTTCTATCTAAATCAGCCCTAGTATATATGTATTTGAGATAGGGACCTTAGATTGAAATCATCTTGAGGGTGGGAATAGTATGTAAAGCGCTGTGTAAATTCTCAGCCCTATTATAAATCCCTTTCTGTTTGGCTGGAGTTCCTTGCAAAAAAAGACAGTAGGAATTTAGTTCCTGATTCTGCCGAATGAGGACTAAAGAATACAGTTTGAGGTGAAGGACATAGAGAATGACAAGTCATCCTCCTGTACTGCTGACTTGGGATCAGGAAGGAGTGGGCACTTGATCCAGGGGCAGCTGTGTTTTCGGAATGCTCACAAGAAAAACTCTCCATGACATATATCAGCTGTATGGTCAATGCAATGTCAATGGCGTCATTGCTTTCATCTAGACCTTGTCTTAAACCCCCGAAGGAGCGCCGTGCAGCTGATGAGATTAATTTCCACTTGCTTTGTTTGTGTATACATTTGTTGGCTTGCTGATCAAATGAAGAAGCAGCAACAAACATCTGAGTAGAGGTCAAGAGGATGCACGAAGGCATATCGCTTTACTAGCTAATAACGCGTGCCTCACTAAGAACCCATTTACATTTTAAGAAATCCCCAAACTTACTATGGAAAAAATGGGAGCTTTCAATTCCAAAAACCTTAACAAAAATTGGGACATTTCAGTAAAATGATTGGAGTCAAAGGGGAAGGCAACATAAACATGGATTTTGGCTGCTTATAAGGTGCAATATGCTTTCAATAGTGAAAGCTCCTTGGAACGATGCTGGACCTTTCTTGTGCCAAAAAACACAACCACATTAGCCTCATTGTTTTATGGTTTTTTTCACAGAAAGAAAAGAGAATAGCAAAAAAAAAGTAAAATAAACATTTTAAAGTAACAGTACTAGTAGTCAGAACCTGGATCCCCTAGACATGGCTGTAATGGATGACCAACCATTTCTCTGCGGCTTCTTAGGGGGTGTGTTACACTTATAAACAGTACACAACGGTCAGCTGTGCATTCACGACCATGCAAATATGTTAATCTGTGAACGACTTAAAAGAGAACTACGGGGCAAGTGTTTTTCCCCATAGTTCTCTTAACAGGAGGATATATACTAGCGTCCTCCCGTGACCCAAAGCTCAGTATATTGCGAGTTACAGCCCCATATTCAGCCAATTCAGATTGCCCCATCCAGACTCCTTGCTATATTTTATAGATAAAGCCTGATCTTTCACTGTCATCATCTCTAGATTGAAGTACCAGCGGTTCAGCCTTCTTGTGACTTGTTGCTGCCTATTCTTCTTGCTGTATTCAGATCTGTTGAGTTGGAGCCTTGCTCTACCAATTCTGCTGTTTCCAAACAATTCCTGAAAGATTCCATGAGACTTAATTGAATACAGTTTATGTTCTATACTCCTCCTTGAACATCACCTAAACCGTGTTTGGACTGTCACCAGAAGTTGCACATTGATTGGTCAGTGTGAAGTTAGGATCTGGATGTAAGGACGACTTGGAAAGTCTGCACCACACGTGGTAGTGACTACAGTACAAAGGAAATTCCTGACATCATGACTGCCAGCTTTCACTACATTGGATTCATGTTATCAGAAGACATCATGACTGCCAGCTTTCACTACATTGGATTCATGTTATCAGAAGACATCATGACTGCCAGCTTTCACTACATTGGATTCATGTTATCAGAAGACATCATGACTGCCAGCTTTCACTACATTGGATTCATGTTATCATATGACATCATGACTGCCAGCTTTCACTACATTGGATTCATGTTATCATATGACATCATGACTGCCAGCTCCCTCATCAGGATTTTGCTGCCTGTGTCCCATTGTGGGGTTTTCCCTTTACTCCCCATCCTGGAGGCACATTAGAAAGTGAGAGCAAATCTCCCTAAAATAAAGGGAATTCCGCTCTTAGACAGTTGTCGCTAGAACAGGTGTCCACATTGGAAGATTGCTCTCACCTTCTGTTCTGGTGACAACTGTAACATTTTTGATTTCAGATCACTTTTTCCCAGTGGGACCACAGACAGCAATAAAAACCTGACAGGGATTCTAACCTTTTCCCATTCTATCCAAACCTGCAAAAAAATATTATGACATCAAGATACAGTGCGCTGTTATCCATCGCACCATGTTTGTTTCTTTTCCAGCCCTCTGTGTTCTCTCAAGATAATAAAATTATTAGTTAAATTGTTCTTTTGCAAACGTTGTTAGATGTTCGTAATGTGGAAAAACAGTCGTAATCGGTTGTGTCCTCCAGCCAGATAGGACGTGGCTGACACACGGCACTTGTCTCTGGGATTTGGGCCGCGGCCGCAGAATGAGGGAATCCAGGTTTCCTGAGCCGCGTCCTATCAGCGCTGGGCTCCTAGCAGGCTTCCTGTCCATTCACTGGGAAGAAAGATGGGTGCTATCGTACTAGGGGCCGAGAGCCGTTCCTAACAATGACTCCATTGTGGAGAGCGCCAGCTGATAGGACGCTTCCTCCTCATCTGCGTCTGACTGCGCCACTTATTTTTATGACATAATCCCCACAGATAGCCCCCGTGTGGGTTTTAAATAGCTCGCTGGGAGATTTGAGGTTTTGCTGGTGAAGTGACACTGCGCAATCTTGTTGGCTCTGTCATATCGCTGAATGGGGACAAACTCCTCTCATGCTGATAGTTTTACTCTATGTTATTTTTTTCCATTCAACAAGAAGCCGAATCTGTGGTCTTATTATTCTGAGCTCTATGTTTAAATCCGATCCATATAAAGACTGACTCCACCCAAAACTGACTGGCAGATGCTGCTGTCACGCAGCTGGGCGGATCCCGGCATAATTGTCGGGATCCACTTCAGCTGCAGCGTCTCATTACACCGCAAGCAGCAGCTCGCTGTATACTGCGGCGTCTCAGTATACCGCGAGCTACAGCTCGCGGTATACTGAGCCTAGGGTGACGGGAGGACGCTAGTTTGTGTCCTCCCGTTACCCTAAGGAGAACTATGGGGAAAAGCCCTAACCCCATGGTTCTCCTTTAAAGCTCAATCTATTTTTAGAGATTAAAGTGACACTAAACGCAGGAGTTAAATCTTCAAAATGCATTCAAGTACCTGACCTATTAACAGAAATGTATCTTATTTGTGTATCACTCAGCTGTAGATCCTCAAATCATCTCTGAATTGGTGCTGACACTGTCCTTCCTTCAGGAGCGGTGGCTACTTTTGCTCCCCAAGGTCCCTGTGTGTGTGTTGTAAAGTAGTCACCGCCCCAAGCTCACTCCTGTGATAGGCTACAATCTCATGTTTAGTTTACTCATTTGTATTGAGATTGTAGTGGGAGCAAGCTTGAAGCGGTGACTACTTTACAACACACACAGGGACCATGGGGAACAAAAGTAGCCACCCTCCAGAAGGAAGGACAGTGTTATCTTCCTCTCTTCTCCCCCACCCCCCCCCCCCCCCCCCAGACTCACTACCTCCAGCCATTGCACCCACTTCCTGTGAGCCCTGGCAACCATGGACATGCCCCTTGGGGGCACATGATCTGGGCTCACGGTGCTTCTGAAGAGCATGGCACTCACATCATTACGTGAGGCCTGCCCATAACCACCACTGTCGGAAAGAGTTAGAAACTGTGATGTCACCAGACCAGCCTGAAGAGTGCAGATGAAATAAAAGCAGCAAGGGGACTACAGTGAGGGAGAGGGAGTAAAGGCAGAGGGTGGGCAGAAAAGTGAACTTGGCCTTTGATCCCCCTGAAAGGTTTTTATTTTTCTCGGGTACTAGTGGTGAGGTCTCCGCACTGATTCCCGGGTCTGCACATTTGCTGTTGCCATTAAAGGGTTATTAAAGCCAAAAGGTTTTTAAGCGATTTCAAATGCTGATGAAATTACTTACAATGGATGCTGCTCCTTGATGTTTAAAAGTTTTAGCTTCCTGCAGAATCAGCTGCTCCCTCGGGCACTGATCCCTGATATACTGTTTTAGGGCGGCTCCTTTCCCTATGGAGCTTCCCTTGTGTGTGCTAGTAAACTGTGTGTGTCTTCACAAACACACAGGCATAGCAAGGCAAGCCACTCCCCTCCCTCCAGCTAACCCCTCCTCACTTCTCCAAGCGAGTTGAGGGGCAGCTTCTGGAGACTCTGCTGTCCCTTGTCATCTTGTACTAGACAGGAAGTTCAGGGAAGCAGAGCAGAGAGAGTTGGAGCTGTTTGGAAACATGATGATTGTAAGTGCGTGGGAAAAAAATAAATAAATAAATTGCTAGGCAGTATATATTTGTTTCATCTGGATTCAAATTTGAGTGTTTAACAATAGTTATGGGGGGTTTCCCACCATCCCTACTGGATCTTTTCTTTTATATTATGGAGACTGTAACAGAAGGTAGGTGGGACCGTACAAAGGTGGTAGAGACCGCAGAAACTTGGTCGGGACCGCACAAAGGTGGGCAGGAATGCACAAAGGTGGGTGAGAGTGCAGAAAGGTGGATGGGAACACACAAAGGTGGACGGTAATGCACAAAGGGGAGCAGGATCACACAAAACTCCCAAGTAGGCAGGAGCAGAGTTGAAAATTATAGCAGGTAGATCTCCCCGCTGGGGTATCCAAAACATATAACAATCCAGGGGCTGACTCAGCCTGCCAGGCTTCACCTGTAACAAAAATATCACTTTTGGGTGGAATGATCCTTAAAGAATCGTGAACCAGCTGAATCGTGAAATCAGATTCACAGTCAGGAT
>NW_017306723.1:160007-189480 GCF_000935625.1 Nanorana parkeri | reverse complement strand
GAAGCGGGCATACACAAGGGAGAGTGCTTACGGTTGGGTGTCTTCAGAGTGGTAACCTTCAATTACAGTGGAAAAATGAGGCGTGGCAGTAGCGTGGAGTCTGCAGTGCAGGGTCTTTGAAAAGTGTTGTCACCCTCCATATAACTCAGCAGAGGTGGAGTCATCACATGGATATGTGTACTTTAAATATCTGTCAGAGCAGCACTGATTCCATGCACTTTGTCAATTCATCTCTTTGGTTGGCCTTGCGCTCTTTCTGCAAGTCTATGCTGGACCCCCAGATTTTCCTGTCTGGTTTGTGGATTACACCAGTGGCGAAACTATTGCCATAGCGACCCAGGCAGCCACTATGGTGCCTGCCCAAGATGAGGTCCCCCTGATGCCGTGCGGGCCACCTGGGTCGCTATGGCATCTCAGGCTGCTGGCTATCACTGGCGGCTGTGAGGAGGAACGCACCGTTGTCTCTTTGCAGCGGCGCGTTCCTCCCCACAGCCTCTGCTGAGTCAGTAACAGCCAGCAGCTTGCAGTGGAGGAGGCCAGGGCCCTGTGGCGGTAGAGGAGGAGGAGACGGGCCCCCACAGCCGTGGAGGAGGAGGCCAGGCGACTTTGGAGGAGACGGGGCCCATTGGCGACCGAGGAGTAGGCAAGGACCGGTGGTGGAGAAGATTAACAGCGGATTGGGGCTGACAGGTAAGAGGTGTGCAGGGGTGTGACCAACCCACCTGAGACCCTGCAGAGCCCACCATAGAGTCTATGGTGGGCTCGGCAGTCTCACTCTCAGGTGGGCTCTGTGGGATCTCAGGTGGACTCAGGAAGGGGCGTAACTAGAAATTACAGGGCCCCATACAACATTTTGCTATGGTGCCCTGTGATTTCTAGTTACGCCCCTAGATTACAGCCACATATGTTCTCCAGAATGAACCATTTGGCAGGTAGCAGAGCGTTGTAACACTGGAGGGATTTACCACAAAGCCAATTGTTGGTTGGCCCAAGTCTAAGTCAATTTGTAGAGCAAACAGCACGCAGAAGTCAGAAGCCATCAGCAGACATTGGACAAGGTGCTGTTACCTGGGATTTGTCCTGGGGTTTCCCTATTTGACATAGAAATAACAGCGATACACTTTAATCGCAGGGCGGCTTCTACAATGTTGACACAAGCTATAAGTCTGGCAACAAGCTCCAGGCTGTCAGGGACTGAGGGTATAACAGAGTGCAGGAAAATGACAGGTGCTCACCCAAGGGAGTATTATTCTCACTGGTAATAATATACAGAAAACATTTCTTTCTATGCGTCTGACGTCTCCCCCACTACAGTGTCACATTCTGATGTTTCAATGAGAAGGGCTAAAAACTGACAACATTCAGGAACTTAATCCCTATAGTTTGCTGTATCCTCGTCTATTAAATGGCCCTGAATCTTAGAAACTGATCCTGGATTAAACTGCAGCCAGTGTATTCTCTGGTTTCAGCACCCCCCCCCCCTTTTGTGAGCTCACTGCAGCCCACTGGAGCATGAGAGGGAGGTTGCACAGAACTTAATCATGCAGAATCTGGTTGTACCTAGTTATATAAAACTCATATGACATTTACATTTAGTGGGCCTTCTGTGTTTATTGCTGGTGCAATGTTTCCTAGACAGTGTAAGTATTTGATCAATTTGACATATCTTTTTTGGATTTAGCCAGCATCTCTTGCTGCTTCTGGGCAGATAGCAGCACCTGGTCACACGACTCTGCTGTGCAACCTCCCTCCTATGCTTCAGTGTGTGTGAGCTGCTCTGCAATGAGTACAGAGGGGCCAGAATCAGGAAATAGACTGGCTGCATTTTAACAGGTTCAAAATGAAGGTAGCAGCATTTGTTGGGATTTCAGGCAGCTGCACAAGATAAATACAAGCATAGAGATGAGGACAAATCAGCAGACAGGCTGCATCTCCTCACTGAGTTCAGTTGTCATATTTGATTTGAACATATGTATGCATCTGAATAAAAATGTATTGTTGTAGATTCTTGCTTATCCCTGACCCTCCATTCGCTTACATTGTGTGTAGGAATTCATTATAACTTTGGGAACAGGATCGGGAAATGTTTTCGATTATGTCATAAGCTGCGAGTGGTTTGGGTTGATGCCCACATCCTGTTACATTGTATTGCCCCATAATGGCACTCTATATCAAGTCTCACGGAATATGTTTTCTTCCAGGATGGTTTACACTGTGGCTTATATGGCCTATTCAGGATGATGTTCGATGTTTAATTCATATATACAGTCCTGATTTTCGTAGCAGCGTTCCTACCAAACAATTTCGTCAGAACATTTGATAATGCCATCAGACTTCTTCTTGTCTCTGTGGTCCAAAACAATCATCAGTCTGACCACATTACCTATTACGAAATCAAATGAAAGTCTGCCACTTACCGATCTACAGAGATCCTTGCAGTGTGGCTGCACAGCCTAATTTCAGAAATCACTCCACCCGGACCACATAGAATAGAGGCTACCTATCAGCCCACAGTGAAGATTTCAACAGATCCTAGACAGGTAAGTGGTAGACTTGGGGGAGGAGGGAGGAGGGAGGAGGGGGGGCAGGGGGACAACATTCTAAGGATAACTGTACAAAAAGTAACCCTGTGACAATAGAGTAGGTAGGTTAAAACCCCAGAGAGATTTTTTTGCTACATGTGTGTTGGACAATTTCCAACACTTCCTGAGTTGGTGACAACTTTGCCACCATAGGCAGTAAGGGAAAACCTCTCCAATGAGGCCTCAGACGTCAGTAACCATTGTCGTCCTAATAAAGATTTTTAATCTTTCATCACTCTATCCAAAAGCTAAACTAAAAAAATTGGCAGGAGTTTCACCCAAAAGTGATATTAAAGCCATAGGTGAGCATGTTGGACTGACTCAAGTCTCCCTGCCTAATTATCAACTCTGAATCTCCATGATATGTAATAAATAGAAATCCATCAGGGATGGTGGGGACCCCTCATAATGGCCACAGGATGTGTTCAGTCTCTGAAAAATTGATTAACAGAGTTTATTATTCTTATTATTTATATTGTCTGTTTGAGAACCATTTTCTGTGTCAGACTGATGCGTACTTGTGCTTTCCTTGTTCTGGTGTGCTCCATCTCAACGTACTTCTCACACTTTTTTTTTTGGTGTGTGGGACCCATTGGGGATATAGCGCTCACTCCCGAAGGAGCCAACAGAATAACCCGGGTCATCAATAGCCTGTCTAGGGACTTTAGCAACGAGCTGCCCCAATAGCATTAACTGCCCTCTTCTAGTGATAAACAGAGCTGATATCCAGGCCAGAAGTATGATGCTGAAGAACTTTATTAACATATCCACACTGGGAGAGAGGGTATAGAGGCCTAGATATCCAGGGTAGAACAGACACAGACTCCAGACTCACCAGTCCCTTTTAGTATTTCAGTGTAGATCCATTTGCAGCACAGTTGACTAGGGATTGGCACAAAATCTTCAATAGGAGAGACACCAGACCTGCTCCTGAGGTCCTCTCTATTCTAGGCACCTCCAGCAGTCATCAGCAGCTTGAGGCCTACCAAAGCACTTCCCGCACTCAATATTCCCACCTCCAGGCCTAGCCTCGGGGCAGGCTGGACAGCACCCTAATCAGGACTAGAACCAGACTGAGCACATGGCAATTCCTCTGAGTATACATGCCCTGTCCGAGCATGTGCCACTGATTATGAGAGCCACAGTGATTGGCTAGTAAGCCTCACACAACCATAATGTCCTCCCATTGGTTGTCCAACACTGCATCATTGCCAGAATACCTGGAATTAACCAGATACATGCCAACTATAATTCAGCCAGACTGACTACAGCTCTGACAATCACTACATTTCTGGTAGCCACCTCTTAAAAGGTGATGGGGCTACAGGGAGATTTCTCCTTATTTTCAATCCTAGCGACACAACAGGAAGTCAGAAGAAATCTCTCCAAAGTTAGGGAAATTCCTCTGGTAACAGTTGTGACTGGAACAGGTGTCCCCTTTGGAGGTTTTCCCCTCATCTCCTGTTCCAGGGACTGCTGTAAAGTTTTACAGCACTTTCTTTCTTGGTGACCAGGAGAAATAGGGAGGGTGAATCTCACACAGACATCAATAAAAACAACAACCTTTCTGCACTCCATCTAGAACTAAAAATAAAGCTTTGGCTTTAGATACGCTTGAACTGCTTACAGTCCTATCATGACTATCCTGCAGGAGGATGAAGCCACTGAACCATCATGGCTGCAACCTTCCTTTTTATACTTCCTTGTTATTGCCCACTCTGGAGCTTGCTGCTCATAAGCAGCTGGAGGTTCTTAGGTCGCCCGTGGGACAGCGTACAGAATTCTAGTGATTGAACAATAAAGAGGCAGCCATCCCAGACACCCCCGGGGTCGACTCTCCATTTACTTGCAGTGATTATAGAGTTCAGTTTAATGGTGTGCACCAGTCAGGAAGCTCTAAGGCTGAGCGCTGGCAGAGTGAGCAACTGAATGTGAAATGATGGCAGACAATGGTGCCGTTGTCCTTCCAGCCTGGATGAATACAGCTTACATGAACCTCACTCAGAATACCAAAGACTTTCACTCTCTCTCTTTGGGGGGTGGGGGGCTTAGAGATGGCTAGCAAAGGCACAATGGCAGCAATTAGCATATGCCAGTGCACACGCAAGCCTGTTGGACGTGTGATTGAGATAGGAGAGGGTTGTAGAGTACAGACCACTGCCTGTACTCCCAGGAAACCCATGTTACTGGCTATTCCATGCTATCTGGGAATGTATCCAGTCATCTCTTTATAAAGGTGTCATGCAAGCTTTCGGCTTTTACCTATCAGTCACTCCAGTATTTGCATGCCATCTGCATTGGTGGGCAGGCAGCTCCCTCAAAGTAGACTTGCTTCTTTTTTCCAAGCCTGAGAGTTTTGAAGCAGAAATATTTCATTTATTATGATGTTATCTTTTTTTGTACCTTTTGCAGCTACAGATAACAATAACAAGTGGACTACGACAACAAGATCTGTTAGCCATGGTTCCTGGCTTTGCTTCTGCTCACATCTGTGTGGCCCCTGCATACCTTGGTGTGTTCCCATTCCTCACACTGCATTCTCCCCAAATTAAAGGAAAATTCAGTTACATAGTTACATAGTATTTGAGGTTGAATAAAGACACATGTCCATCAAGTCCAACCTATTGTGTGTGTGTGTGTGTGTGTGTAAGATCCCCGAGTCATCTCGTTTTTAGGAGTACTTGTACCCCTGTATATTACTGTTTCTCAGGAAATCGTCCAAAAGCCTCTTGAATGATTCCAGACTATTAGCTGAAATCACTGCTTGTGGCAGTGAGTTCCAGACCCTAACCGCGCGAACTGAGAAGAATCCCCTTCGCCCCTTGTGTTTCAATTTTTTTTCTACCAGTTTCAGGTGGTGTCCTCTAGTCTTTGTTACGGAATTAATCGTAAAGAGTTTGTTGCTAATGTTGCTATGACTATGGAACATTTTGTACATGAAAATCATGTCCCCCCTTAATCTCCTTAGTTCCAGCGTGAACATATTTAAATTTAGTAACCGTGTCTCATAGCTCTGGTCCTCCATCCCTTTGATGAGTTTGGTCGCCCTTCGCTGGACTTTCTCCAGTTCAAGGACATCCCCTCTGTGGTCAAGGACATCCCCTCTGTGACAAGTAAGAAAGGTGGAGGAGCCTCATAATGGCCACAGCAGTATGCAGACCCGAGAAGTCAGCACTGAGATTTCACCTAGAGAGTCTCCTAAAAATAGAAGACTCTCTTAGAGATTTTAAAGAGGGACTGTGCACAAAAATGGCAAGTTATCAGTATTGCTTGTGGTCTCCTCTTTCCCCATTATTTATTTACCATGCCTTGCCCCTGCACTGCCTCTGTATGGAGACAGCCATCTGGGTAGAGGCAGGGTTTTTCTTCCCCATGTCAGAACCTCCAGCAAGGGGAACAATGAACATCACTATTAGGTACCTGGTATGGAGACCGAAGGTTGAGGAGGCTCCACTTGCACCTCGTGTCTTGTGGCCTTTGAGATTGGGGACAAAGGCCAGGCAGACAATGAGTGGCACGAGGGCTTTTGGTAGATCCAGTAATCGATGTCAAAACAAGCAGGGGTCAATAGCCAGGAGATCCGATGCGGAACAATAGGGAGCAGGCAGAAGAATATCCAGAAAACAGTCCTAGGTCAATAAGGCAGGCAGCAAGCGAGGATAGTCGGCAAAACAGGAACGAGTCAAAATCCAGGGAGATCAGGAGAATACAGGATCAGGCAAAACAGGATACACGGAGCACAAACAAACTGGAAAGACAAACCAGCAACTAGTGGGCGTTTGAGCTGGGTTTAAATAGGGAAGTGAATCTATCATGTCACTTCCTATGCGCAGTTTGGCGCACATTTCCGCTCCATATGCACGTCACTTCCGATGCGCCCGTTGGCGCGTTTTTGCGTGAGGATGCGCACTGCGCATGCGCGTGTTCGTTCTCCTCTGTGCATGCGCAGAGCGGGACTTGCGCTGACAATCACAATAGTAACATGACCAAATCTTGCTCCAAATCTCCTGAGACTAGCAGTCAGAGGCAGCAGTGCCTTAGATCTCACACTGCAGATATACAGCCATGAGGCTGAAGGCACTATCCTATACCAGGAAATGCACTGCTATTTTTCAGGAGCAAATCAAGACAAAATTGTCTATGGTGGTAGTTTTTTAGGGTGGTAAATCTTCACTTTTTGAGTTCAGGTCAACTTTAACTCTTCAGCATCCACCAAACAGTTAAAGTTTATATTTCGGTAGAGTCCCCCTTTAAACAAGCCCTGAAGCCCGACACTACTTTATGACCTTCGCAGGCCTTATATCCCTCCCGCCCCGATGTTTAAAAAGCTTAATTGACAAATAGTAACCCCTCCTAAGACAAATACAAAGAGAAGATGCTCCTTCCCTACCCAGGCTGAATTCTGTAAGAGCCTTGGCGTTCCGCAAATTCCTGCAACAATACAGTAAACACTTGTTTCTTTTTCACATATAACAATGTTTGTTTGTATTCCACCAGGTGAACCTGGGTGTAAGCAAAGCCTAATATGACTGCGGAAGACACTTTATATGATACACTGCTTTGTGCTGGACATGTGTTTGGACACATTTACATGGACATAGTCCTGCAAAACGTGTGAAATTGGCACATTTCTCTTGTTTCGCCTCTAGCCTTGTACGAGGGGGATGTAGACTTTACCCCATATAGTGAAAATATCACTCATAGCATGAAGGTATACTATAGACAGACCAGCCAGGGCTACTCTAGGCTGCCGGCAGCACAATAACACCCATTGTCAGAGGGAATCATAACCTGAGACTGTGTCTTCTTATTAGAAGGAATTGCTGATTGTCTCTCAAAATACCTGAACAATCTGATTGGATGCAGGCGTTGTTCAGGTATTTTGAAAGCCAGCGGGGCCTACAAGCAAGATACCGAAGCTTGGCCCAGCGGGAGATTCCTCCATCCACACAGTTTAGCGTAGTTGGAGGAATCTGTTGCACCTTTTCCATCTGACCATAGAAAATCTGCAGAAAATCAATAGGTGTATGGGCAGCTTTACAGAGAGTCATGGACCGATTTCAGAGATCTACTATGTAATCCAGAGATGATGGACTGCCCCGAGGAAATACCCTTATGAGGGTAGGAATCTGTCAGTTGGTGGCAAGGAAGTGCTTTGTCTTGATGGTGGTCTGGCACACAGGTATCAAATGGATCAAGCGTATATATTTGCATGCAGACATCCCAGTGTTGGCTTTTTTGGGCGTGAGCACAATAGCTATTGGCTGATTAAATCATTGTTTTTCTCCACAGAGGGTCCATAGACATATGAACAGTTTGCTACAGAACCAAAAACTGACAGTGGTTACGCCATAGACCTATTTCACTTTAGTATGAAATCAGCATTAACAGACTACACACAGCACTTAGTGGAGTTCCTAGGTAAAGAGACCCTCTCACATACAGTACTTAATGAAGAACTCTGGGAAAATCACAAACTTACCCTGGCAGTATAGCTCCCTCCGCACTGCAAGGTTCAAGTGCTTGTTTTGTCTGGGGGGGGGGGGGGGGGCCCAAAAAACAAGCTTGCACCAGGGCCCTTTGTTCCTTAGCTCCGCCACTTGTTCTTGTTGTTCTGGGGGGGGGGGGGGGGTCCAATAAAGCAGATTTACTTACCTGATCCTTAGTCCCACCAGCTCTCTCCAGTCTGCTAGACTGGTACCTGCAGCCTCTTGTCCCCTGGGCTCTGGCGGTCATCACGCCTTATGCAGGTCCATTCAGTGCCGCTTGAATTACAGTTTTGCTGGGGCTGATGACATCACATCCAAGATGGTGATGCTCAGCAGCAGTCTTGGGGCTTTTGGATGTCAACACAAGGGAGGCCTTTAAATAACGTGACAAAAATACATATAATGCACATATAATCATATGGGAAGATGTCTGTTGAAATGAACAGTCTGGCCACAGGATCTCCTAAAATAGAAAAAAACAATTGTTTTTAGAATTTTTATTTCGGCCTCATTGTTTGACATTTGTGAGAATATTTTCAAAATGTTTGCCAGAATGAAATAATGTTATTTTTATGACGTACACTGTGCGAGTACTGTAGACTTTCTGCTAATTTAGTTGCCAATGCCAGGCAGACACTTCTCTAAGGAGACAGAAAGCAACAAACACTTCCACGTTGAGAGACAAAAAACAAAAAGGAGCGCCTCCATAGTGTAAAACGCACAACTGTATTGTACTTAAAGGAAGTCGGTAGTAAGAAGGCATGTAGAAAACAACTTTGATTGTGTCATGGAATACAACTCTAGTACGTATTCCTATTACAATGCTGATGTTATAAAAGGATAATACAGGTGAAACTCGAATAATTAGAATATCGTGAAGAGTTCATCTTTTTCACTAATGCAACTTAAAAGGTGAAACTAACATATGAGATAGACTCATTACATGAGCTGTAAGCCATAATCATCACAATTATGACAAATCACGGCTTGAATTATCTTGCTTTGCATGTAATGAGTCTCTCTCATATATTAGTTTCACCTTTTAAGTTGCATTAGTGAAAAAGATGAACTCTTCACGATATTCTAATTATTCGAGTTTCACCTGTAAGCTCTGCTCAGCCCTGCAATGATGAAAACTCCGCCATTCTTTCCATCTGAAGTCTGTAGTTCTATTTTGTAAGTTTATTTCAATTGAAAATTTGTGCAAACTTTTCCCACATTTATTGCAGCAAAATTACGATTTTTCAAGCAGCCGGTCATGTAACAGAGCAAACCGGTCATTTCTTGAGCACAGCAAACCCCCTTATACTCAAAACACAAAATTTGTGTCACTATGGGAACCATTTTTTCCATGCTCCGCTCACTTGCTAATGAATGACAGAATTCTCCCAGGAATGGCAGACTTAACACTTGTGGCCCGTGTGTAATTTGCAAGCGTATTCCATGTGAAGCATTGGCAAATGAAATGGAGAGTGAGGGCAGGACGTTTTTCCCATGCCCGCGCAATATCTGCGGGGACAAGTTACTGAATTACAGCGCAGATTTCCTCCTATGGCGAACATATGGGATTGGTTCTTCCCGTACACTGCGGTCTCATGACCTCGGCAGGTTGGAGGTGTTGGAGTGTGTCGAGGGATCGGAGGAGGGGTCTTCGGTGGTGGGAATACATCTGGAGTTTTGGAGTTTAGCAGTTAAAAACTTACTAGCATCCTGGGGAGAGCCAGGAATGCAAATTGATCATAATGGAAGAGTGGAGGGCTCTGGGCTTTATCCGGCGTCTGCTGAACAAGAAAACCTCCTGACCTCATCTTATTAATGCTTCACAATTTATTCCAGACCTCCAGAAGAGCTCACTTACAAATCCCCCCACCCCATCAACACACACTTCAAATTAACAAGAAAGTGCACCTTTGTAATAGCAATTAACTCTTACGCCGCTCCTCCTAGTTGGTGGAGCCATTCCCATCAACTCGCAGTCCTAAAATTATCATTTACGTAGTCCAGAAATTTCTAGAAACAATGGTGGTAGTCTGCTAAAAAGTTAAAGGAGAATTGCACGGCTCTATGGTCCAGCCGCTCCCCTTTGCTTCCACGTCCAATGTACACAGACTTTCTGCAGGGACAAGGGTGCTACATTATTCTCTATCGATAAACAGCTATGCATGGGCAGTAGAATACATGTAAAGGAAAGACTGAAGTGCCACTCGGCTTACAGTGAATCTGTAAGGACAAATCAACAGGTTAATTGTATTGCAGCCCTCCACCAACTCATATATTGCCTTCCATCACTCCTCGACCACTCTTTGTAGCTGCTAAAGGAAAGCCCTGTATGAACTACAGAGGGTCGCCAGAGTTGCAGAATACATAGGGCCAGTGGTGTAACTATAGCCATAGCAGCCCTGGAGGCTGCTAAAGGGCCTGAGGGTGGAAGGGGGCCCCATTAGGTTGTTGAGGCAAATTAAATCTAGAACATGTAAAGATAATACAGTATTGTACCATTAAGGTTGGAGTGCTTACAGTTGACTACAACTCTAATCCCCTGTTAAGTCTACAGTGCAGAGACAACTTCAGATGCACAAGAGGAGTCTTTGGGGGGCATACATCACATATTTACTATGGGGCCTTGTGATCTGTAGTTACAGCCCTACATAGGGCTATGGATTCCCCATGTGACAGCCCTAATTGACCTGACTGTATTGTGGCTGAGAAAACAGGAACATCACCAGCACACCATAGCAATGTGTCCAGAAGTACGTCTTATTTATTGACATATATTGTCACATATAAAGAGCAACATTTCGGGGGGCCACGCAGGGTCCCCTTCATCATGCTCAATAGGAAGGGGACCCTGCATGGCCCTGAAATGTTGCACTGTATATGTGACAATATGTGTCAATAAAAAAGCTGTACTTTTGTACACAATGCTATGGTGTGCTGGTGACGTTCCTATTTTCTTATGTGATTTATGCAGCGACATCCGCGGTCACTTCAGCCCCCACCTCCTGAAAGAACGGGAGTCTGGTAAGGAGTGCGGTAGGATCCGTATGCATTGTCCTGTGGCTGAGTCACATGATCCTCTGTACTCAGCAGAACCAAGTATTCCTATTGGATCCCAGTACTAAATAAAAATGAAGGATAGGTAAGAAAATGCTGGGGAGGAGGGGATTAAAGTAAACTTGTTGCTTTGCTCTGAATGGCTACAGCAGCTCTGTGTTTGGATGGGATGGGTAGTCGGAATTTGGAGATATAAGCAGAGTAATGCTTTTAACAGAAGAGGATCCTGAAGGGACAGGCAGATCTGATATAATGTGAAGGAGGGCATCCTCAACATGCCTTTGGATTGACTTACTAATTGTTCATTCTTGCAGGAAATTAAAAGTTGTGAGCATGCCAACTCCAGGCATGTGGGCCATAACTTAATCTGAAAAAGGTAGAGCTCCATATTGGAAAGCCAGTTGGGATGGGGGTTACATGATGAAAAATATCCCTGTGTGGTAGGAGCTCTTCCCATAGCAAGTGACATCCATTATCACCCCCTAGGAGCTCAGGCCTGATAATTGCAAGCATTCATAGAAATAGATAAAAAAAACCTCAGAGATAGTGGAATTAAGGTTTACTCCAGTTGTGGGAATCATGCATTGTTTCTAACCAGAACTAACAGCAACAAACCAAAGAAAGATTCAACAGAAACACTGGATACAAATGACTTCCCTTTATTGATACAATTGGAAACTGCATAACACAATAAATGCGTAAAACATCCTAAAGTGACATTTCAAATAATACTCACAAGCATTACTTGAAGGTGAGATTGTCATTTGTGTACACTACAGTCACCCCGAGGCGTGTGACTAGCCTTAGGGCCAGTGTTGATGGGTTCTTGTTCACGCTCAGAGTGGCTTCTCTACTTATACAAGCCTAAAGAAATGCAACGTAGGTCCAATGTAAGTCAAATGCACCTGCAATGAATGCTGAATGGTCTCAGAAGAGTCTCAAACTGATGTCGAAGTACATTACATTTGCTTATACAAGCCCGTTGACACAGACATTTACAATCTAAGAGATGTATTCCCAACTTCCAATACAATCCATATTCTATACAAATTGGATGATTTTATTAATACATTGGGGGAGGATTTATCAAAACTGGAGCAGATTTGCACTGCAGCCAATCAGCTTCTTTCTCAGTTTCAAATCTTACCTGAGCAAACTGAAGAGAGATGCTGATTGGTTGCCATGGGCAACTGCTCAAGATTCTGTTTGCTCTAGTTTTCATAAATTCCCCCCATTGAATTTTATTTCAACCTGGCCATCTTTAACTTCCTGTACATTTCCAGCAAAACTTAGTAGATGGTATATCGTACGATGCCTGCAAGCTTGCATCTCTCATAACTTAATTCAGCCAATACATTTTACATTGAGATTGTAACATTTGTGTTCAGTTTACACAATTTGTAAAGGTCCCACTATGTTTTCTCAGATACTTGGCAATGGCATCACAACTGCTTCTGCCACATTAGAGATTAAAGTTGGCTATACACTATGAGATTTCTCTCGTTCTCCAGTGGGCCGATTGAGAGAATACAGATTATCCCACCAACACTAAACAACATGGCAGGAGGCATGTTTCCTGTCGGCTATTGTATTCTGACAGGTGGTGCCGTGGTTGTCAGAATACATGAGCAGTGACAGAGCTGACTGGCTGTAGTCAATGTTTGGCCTACAATCTTCCGCATTGCTCCTTCAATTTTTCAATACAAGTTTGTCAAATCTGGGGGTGCCGACAGGGCCTCCTACTATTAGAATTACATCCGATTCCTGTACATCATCTGAAATCCTAACGGTGTATGGCCAACTTACCAATTTTTACAACATACTGCTTTAATAAGGCCCCTTTCACAGGGGCACTGTCAGTTCCGATCAGCAGGGGATCTGTGCATGGATCCCCTGCTGATCGGAGCAGTTTGTAACGGACGTCCTCATTGTGACATGCCTGTCCATCCAGTTTTTTTCCTTCATACTGCAATGGAGGAGAAAACTGAACCTACCGGTCCCATATCGGTCTGTGCCCATTTACATCAGATTACCCCTGATCCGTCACGATCAGGTCCACTAAAACGGGACTCTGTTCCATTTGTTTTTTCTGGATTTGGACAGGGATTGCGGCAATTGGATGTAAATGGACGTGCATCCGTTTAGATCCTGGTTTAGATCCTGGTGCCCGTAGACTAAGTTCACAAGAGAAATATGGAGTCTGACATTACTTTCTGACCGTGCTTAGTGGTTGCCCATTTGACTGACCCTCCAGCCTTTATTCTTACACTGTCACTAATGCCAAAGAAATACGCTGACCAGAAGTTCCGACTTCACTTGCTGTGAGCTTTTTCCAGGTCAGTGACTGGTAAAGTACTGAAGCCAGAGACAGCCAAGCGAGCAAAAAGGGTAATCAGTAATGGGAGTCCATGTAGCTTGTCCTATAAGGGACACAGCACAGATACAGAGCATAGGAAACCCTGTGGTCAGATGTGTCTGTAGCTTGTTCTACAACTGATATTACACTGCTAACTGTAAATGAGGTTCAAAAAGTGGTACAAATGGGACAAGTGGGGACATCTTTGAGACAAAAACGAGGAAAACAGTCAAACTGTTAAGCTGTAGTTTATATTGATCGCTGAAAAGGCCGAGGTGGAGTTACCGCTAATTAAACACTGTAAATCCGCCCTGGGTCGGGTCCAGGAGAGACAGCGACTGAACAGAACAGAGCGGCCCAGGCTGGGAACGGATGAAGTGGCAGCATGATCCTCACTAATCCTGTCTTTATTCATCCCGGGCAGATTTTAAGTGGATAATGACAAAGCCGTGGCCAGGACCGTGAAATCGATCAATTTCTGCAAATCTTTCCTTAACCGGTTGTTTAAATAAAGCCAGGAGGAGAAAACAAAATACTGCCTTCCTCACAGATAATCTAACGGGGTGATTTTATGTAAATGAGAAATTAGTGCTCCAGCTGATGTGGAACTACAAGTCCCATAAAGCATTGGAAGACTCTGACAGCCATCTGTAGTTTCACAAATTTGTAGTTTCAAACAAGGAATCCAAGGCCATTAGAAATAAATGTAAAGGGGGCTGTCATTTTAAAGTGAGAAGCTGCTGAGATTACGAAACGCACCAAGTAAAACTGGGGGAGAAGTTTGTCTGAAGGTGTCTGACATCCTCTGAAACTATGCATTTTAAATTCACTTGTGCCCTATTTCACAATGAAGAATGGAACAGGTTCTATCAATCCAGCAAAAAGTCCTGTGGGTCAGCTGACCTATAACATACAGAGCCCAAGTCTATCTGACTGTCTGTCTGTCCTTCACTGTTTTCACTTCACTATTTTAGAAAAATGTGAATGTGACTTCATATTTTCCAGCCCATTCCAAATAAATGTAACGGATACTCTGCTGTATGTTTAATGGCAACTATAGATCCAATTTCCTCTATAAAGTGAACATATTCCTCTAAATTGGTGAGATGTCCATAGAGGCGACTGATGAATTATTTGTAGATGACAGATCTTTCTCCTATGTCTATGGGTGAGTTTCAAGGTCCATCCGGCACGGGGTTGGTAAGTGATAGCCGTGAGATGGCCCCAGGCTCCTCTGCTCAGATGGTCAGTGCTGTCTTGTAGGTCTCCAGCAGACTAATGTGATCCCAATTCCCCATCCTGGAAGTGTTTGTGCAGCTTGCCAGTGACAGATTACACGTCTGGCCAGCTTCCCCACTCACCTTACCAGTAGCCAGATGTCACTGGGGATTAGACCTTAAGTGCCTGTGACCCCACACACCCTTTTAGAGAGACATGCCAGGCTAAAATAAAAGCGGATACAGACCTTTATAGACCTTTCCTTTTTAATTGCTTAAGTAGCTTTTGTGTTCTTGTAGATATTGTTGACCTCTTTCTGGAGAGCCCTTCTAGGTGACCTACCATCAAGATGTCATGAATATGTCATGTGAATCTACCACATGTGCATAAGGCAGTTTGAACCAATGTCAAAATATTTTTTTATTTCCATGTTGTTATTGCAGAGTGATCAGCGGTGGAAAATCAGCAGAGCCTTTAAATCTCCAGCTGTCGACTAGGCACCGCTCCTGAAAACAGCAGATATAATCAATCAAAATGGCAGCACCCAAAAGTGTCATCTTGTAACATTAATCTAGAGACTGATAGATTCCATTTCAAGATCATATTAGGGCTGAAATACATCTTTGTGGTACAGTGCATTGCGTTTATGTTACCACAATGCACGTAATTTTGTGTGGCACCGCACAACTCCATTGCACATGTGTTGCAGCATACCACAATGCATGGTAATGCACTTCAGTGCATTGTGGTGCACTGCATCAGAAAAAATGCTGCATGTCCTTTGTTTTGGAGTGTGCATTGGCAGCCCATTCAAAATGAATGAGCCGCCTCAATGCAAATCACGTTAATGTGTGATACAATGGGGGGAATTTATCAAAACTGGAGCAGACAAAATCTGAAGCAGATTTGCACTGCAACCAATCAGCTTCTCTGTCTCATTTTTAAACCTTACCTGAGCAAACTGAAGAGAGATGCTGATTGGTTGCCATAGGCAACTGCTCCGGATTCTGTTTGCTCCCGTTTTGATAAATTCCCTCCAATGTGTTAAAGTGACATTAAAGTCAAACTTTTGTTCCCCCCTTCCCAATCCTGCTGTAGTGATTTACCTTAAATTATGTCTCTTAATCCGATCTTCTTCTTTCCTGTAGTTTTCAGCTGTCCCTCCAGTGCTGGTGCGGGTTTCCGATTCTGCGCTGACTCCTCTGTCCTCCTCTTCTCTGATGTCCCACGCTGCTCAATATACTTACCTTGTGTCTCTCCTCGTCTCCCAGCTGAACATCTGAACTGCGCATGCGCACACCCCAAGATCCTTTGCGGCCGCTCGAGAAATTTTCTGATGTGCGGACGGGAGCGCACGGTGGAGACACGGGTAAGTATTAACCCTTTTTTTTTTATTATTTTGCATATATCTACTGCTTGCCAGCAGTAGATATATGCAAAAACATGCAAGGGTTTAATAACACTTTAATGTGCGTGACTTGTTGAGATACAAGAAGCTGATGTCAAATGCATAGCACCACGTCTGCAGATCTGCTCCAGATCCGGACCAGATTTGGTCCGGACATCGTGTGAACAAGCCCTTAGAGAGTGCTGTAAGAAGCTGAAGTAGAGCTGCTGGGATATATGACTCTCCTTTTCATTTGTTTAGTTAAAGCGTTTCTAAAACCAAACATTTTGCCTTAGTTTTGGGTAGGTTAGGAAAGGGTTAGGACCCCTGTCATGAATGTATCTGTTCCCCAACTGTGGAGATCCACCATCTTTATTTCCTACAGTTGTCAACGGGACAGAAAGTAAGGGAAATCCAAAATATTACTGTAGTTACCAGAGCAAGGATGGAGGTGGGGGGAATCTTTAAATGGGGACACCTGTTCCTGTGACAACTGCCTAAAGCTGGGTATACACAGTTATATTTTATTCATTCAACCTTCAGGCTGAACAAAGAAAATATAATAGATTCCTCCATCAACATTTACAAGCACTGACGGAGGAATCCCCGCTTTTTTGCATTGTATTCTGACAGCGCCCACCTTACTTCTGGGTGCTGTCCCTTGTAGTTTGGATTCGGCTTCTCTGTATAATAAGTTAGTGGCTCTGGGTTCTCTGTATAATAGGTTAGTGGCTCTATGTACTCTGTATAAATAAGTTAGTGTTTCTATGTACCATGTATAATAGGTTTGTGGTTCTATGTACTCTGTATAATAGGTTTGTGGTTCTATGTACTCTGTATAATAAGGCAGTGGCTCTATGTACTCTGTATAATAAGTTAGTTGCTCTAGGTTCTCTGTATAATAAGTTAGTGGCTCTATGTACTCTGTATAATAAGTTAGTTGCTCTAGGTTCTCTGTATAATAAGTTAGTGGCTCTATGTACTCTGTATAATAAGTTAGTTGCTCTAGGTTCTCTGTATAATAAGTTAGTGGCTCTATGTACTCTGTATAATAAGTTAGTTGCTCTAGGTTCTCTGTATAATAAGTTAGTGGCTCTATGTACTCTGTATAATAAGTTAGTTGCTCTAGGTTCTCTGTATAATAAGTTAGTGGCTCTATGTACTCTGTATAATAAGTTAGTTGCTCTAGGTTCTCTGTATAATAAGTTAGTGGCTCTATGTACTCTGTATAATAAGTTAGTTGCTCTAGGTTCTCTGTATAATAAGTTAGTGGCTCTATGTACTCTGTATAATAAGTTAGTTGCTCTAGGTTCTCTGTATAATAAGTTAGTGGCTCTATGTACTCTGTATAATAAGTTAGTTGCTCTAGGTTCTCTGTATAATAAGTTAGTGGCTCTATGTACTCTGTATAATAAGTTAGTGGCTCTAGGTTTTCTGTATAATAAGTTAGTGGCTCTATGTACGCTGTATAATAGTTAGTGGCTCTAGGTTTTCTGTATAATAAGGTAGTGGCTCTGGGTTAGGTCTGTATAAAAAGTTAGTGGTTCTAGGATACCTGTATATTAAATTAGTGGTTCTAAGTTCTCTCTATATTACGTTTTTCTAGATTCTCTGTGTAATAAGTTAGTGGCTCTATGTACTGTGTATAATATATTAGTGGCTCTATGTAACTCGTATAATATATTAGTGGCTCTATGTACTCTGTATAATATATTAGTGGCTCTATGTACTCTGTATAATAGGTTTGTGGCTCTATGTACTCTGTATAATATATTAGTGGCTCTATGTACTCTGTATAATATGTTGTATGTACCCTGTATAATATGTTGTATGCAACCTGTATAATATATTAGTGGTTTCATATACTGTGTGCCTCTATGTACTCTGTATAATATATAGTGGTTTCATGTACTCTGTATAATATGTTAGTGGTTGTATGTACTCTGTATAATATGTTGTATGTACTCTGTATAATATGTTAGTGGTTCCATATACTGTACACTATCTTGGCACCCTGTAAATATTGGAGATAAATACAAATTTCTATAACTGCACATGGAGTGTCCTATGCCATAGAATCAGGTAATGTGTGGATTCTCTAATGCTGTGCTGGAGCAGCCAATGAGAGGGCTGTATACACATCTGTATTGGGGGGGAGGGGTTGGTGGGAATGCACAGCAGGGGAGTCTGGGAAAGTCATCCTTTTGTGTACACACAAATCAAACACAAACTTTTGTTCTTTTCTAGGGAGCCTCCTACCAGGTTTGACGTTTACTTTTCCCACTTGCTGCTCTGCCTGGAAGACTGCTGAGAGGACACGGGGAGATGTCACGGCCTCCTTTACTGACCTGATGGCCATATGTGTCTCATATGTGTGCATGTGAGAAAGGGACCTTGGATTGTAAGCTCTTTGAGGGCAGGGACTGATGGGAATGTGCACAATGTCACAATGTAAACCAAATTGTTGGTGCTAATCAAATACCAATAATAAATAAATAAAATGTGTCATAGAGAAGGAATGCTAGGTGGTAAGATATCTGCTCGCCATCACAGTTGCTGTGATCGTCTCTACAACTCGGCTGACGCTAAATTTCAAAAAGATTACCAATAAGATGGGCAGCAGACAAGGCCGGTGACAATCTGGCCGCACACATCATTCATATCTAAAAAAATATTGTTTTGTCTGTCTTCATGCCACAGTAGTGTCACAGTCTGATCACACACCGTCTCTAGGAGACCATGCTCCTCCCATTTAAACACAAGCGCACTATTCAAAAAGGCCACTTAGTTGCCAGTCTGATGGTCACATGACCTCCCCGTGACCATCTGTCCCTTTTTATAGCCACAATAGACAATGGCACCCCAGGCCAGCTGTTATATTTATCCGCAGCTTTGGCTGTAATTTATGGGAACCATTGGCTGCGGGAGGACAATGAATTGCAACATTTATTGATCCTGGATTAGCACAGACTCAGCACAGACTTATAATGGAGGCCTTAAAAGAGTCATCACTGCTATTGACACGTGGAATGCCCTGAGCTGAGGGAAGGCTTGCCATAGGAGTGTCATTGTTGTGCTAATCACATCAACATTGGATGTACGAGGTTCAGTCCACCCAAAACTTGTGTTTTATTTGTAGGAAGATGAGCTGGTTGACGCACCTACTGGCATCTGACATCTTTCACAGGATCCACTGATGAAATCTCTTGAGTCAGAGTTTCACTCCTCCTGCCATATTCTGTATTATTCAATAAAAAACAGGGGAAAAAACGACCATGGAATTCAGTGCTCCAGTGCTCCTAAAAGCAGCTCCACTTCCCTGAACTTCCTGTCCAGTACAAGATCACAAGGGACAGGACAGTCTCCAGCAGATGTCCACCAACTAGCTTGGAGAAGGGAGAAGGAAGAAATGGGGGGGGGGAGCAGGGAAGTGTCATGCCTTGCTCTGCCTGTGTTTTTGTAGGGACATAAACAACTTAGGCTCTGTTCACACCTAGGCGTATCGAATATGCGCGTTTGTCGCGCGTTTCGTGACACGCGTTTTTACTCGCGTTTCCGAGGGCTCCTTGGCTGTATCCCAATGGAAACGCGCAACAAAAACGCCGCAAAGAAGCTCATGTACCTTTTCAGGCGTAGGCCATTTTGTAGCGCGTTCAGACGGGCTGAAATACGGCAAGGTGTGAACCATACCCATAGAAAACAATGGGATTTTCATGTTTGAGCGTTTTGTAGAGCGTTCGTAGAGCGTTGAACGCGCTACAAAACGTACAGGTGTGAACCAGGTCTTACTAGCACACACAATGGTGGCTCCATAGGACCCTACAAAGTACAGGAGCCACCCTAAAACATGATATAAGGACCAGTGCTCGGGGACCAGCTGATTCTGCAAGAAACTAAAACTTTTAAACATCGAAGAGCAGCATCCATTGTAAGTGATGCAATCAGCATTTGAAATAGCTTAAAGCCCTTTTGACTTTAATATCAAAGTCAAAACAACATTTCCATTTTATTCTGTAGCTAGATTTCTATGATTCTTTTTTTTCTACCACACAAGTCCTGTGTTTGCATAGAAGATTTTCCTCTGTAATATGGCATCCCCTGCACCATACTTAGGTTTCCCTGCACTGTCATGTTCATGTTTGACATAGATATGTTACTATAAGGATACTGGACATGCAATCTTTCTTATAATAACACAATAACTGATCAAGTGATCATAGAGAGGTGCTTCTATTTAACACGTACAGTGCAAGCTGTCTGCAAGTGTGCTGGCACAGCCTATATCTAGTATCTACAGAAGTGAAGCAGGTACAGACCTGAAATAACATTTTCTAATATGGTTGCCAGGGTTATGACTGACCCAGAGAAATTTTTATCAGACAATTTACCTCCTAGAAACTAGTGTTAATAGAAAAAGAATTTAAGAATGAAACTCAAAAGTAAGAACGTGATGATGACATCACAGCTCTCCTGCAGCCAATTGAAAGTGTTCTAGGGCACCCCGAGGCACAGGTTTGGAAAGTCAAATCTACTATTACAACTTTTTTTCACCAGCCGTCAGTGTCAGTAATTGTCAGTTTTATTGCTGCTCCTGTCCCTGGGCTGTTTAGCCCTCCAGGTGTATCTTGTCAGAATTTTAATATGTTTCACACGCATACCTGAGAGTTTCACAGGCTATTCTTCTACACACAGAGTGAGCGGCCTCCTGTTTAGCAGGACACCATATCTCTAATATACGATGGCTATAAAACACAGCACTTTTAAATGGATTCCTACTATTTTTATTTTTCATTCTGTTCAGCAAGTTTTTGAAATCAAGTTTTCGATATTCACACTCCTTCCAAACCACCCTTTTATTCACTGTGACTGATGATCATCATTCTCCTGTGCTCTGCTTCTCCTATACACTGCCTGACCACCTCTCTTTCCTGAAGCCAAAAACATGTTAGATAGGTGGCAACATGTAATGCATTTAGCTGGCCATACACCTTTAGAATCAGTCAATTCCCCAATTCTCACTAAACAGCATGGATGAAGCAATCCTCCCTGACAACTATTGTAGTCAGCAGCTGGCAGCACCCGAACAGTCAACACATCTGACTGGATGGGGTCGCTGTTCAGCTGACAATTTTCCATTCGGCTCCTTCAACATAAGTCAATTGACAAATCAACTTTTGTTGAACTGGGTGGTGCTGACAAGCTGTGTATGGCCAGCATAAGAGTTTTATTGCAGAACCTCCCACCTCCCTCCCTTCCAATCTTGTTTTTGCTGTAGCAAAGACAGTGATAAAATAATATAAAGACAGATCTCAGGTAGTTACACTAACAGCACTGGAAAAAATATTTAGATTACTAAATGAATAGACTAATTTTTTTTGCTCGCAGTTCTAGTTTTAGTAACATAATTAAGTATTTTAATACAGTAAAGCTTTATTATTAATATTTTTTATATATGTAGCTCTCTCACTATGAAATCTTTTGGGGATCACCATCTGTCGACCCCTTAAAGTTGCCCATACACCTTACAAATATCGGCCGATTTTCGTATGCGATCGCGTTTTCGTCCGATATTCGTAAGGTTGATGGGCAGTGTACAACCGCAAATACTCTACAATCGATCGACTTTTGACTAACCAGCAGGTTAGAAAACTTCGGTCAATCGTACGATTTTTGCAAGGTTGGTGGCGTTTCCGTACGTTAAAATTCGTACGATCTACACTGCACGTGTGAAGACGAAAATACGTGCAGTCGATTACCGCAATTCGTCCAGGTGCTTTTCTGTTAATTACTGCTAATTCAACCTGGTGATAATCGGGGCAGGATGGGGCCAACGGATTCGTACGATGGTTCGATCATCGGACGAAAAGTTTCGTCCGATGATCGCAAGGTGTATGGGCAGCTTAACAGTCCGATTATGCCCCCCGACGTGTCCTGAAGTTTAAAGCAAACTGTTATTGTTATTGAAAAGCATCAATATGTGTGCCATGCAGGGGTGTCCCTTGCCTATGCGCTGCCTGAGGTGTGTGGGGGGGATTGGGGGATGTGGTGTTTTTGCATGCTAACCAGAGGATGGGGGGTGTTTTGCATGCGCACCGGAGGGGGGGGGGGGGGGTGAAGTAGCACAGTGGCGATTGTGCACGCTAACAGGCTCTGGTCAGATCCTGGTGCCCATCCAGATCCTAGGCAGCAACTTTACTGGTTGCCAGGAGCTGAACGGGACGCCGGCCGGAGTGTCCCAGGTGGAGGAACAGCAGGCATACCAGTCTGCCTGCCGCACCCCCCCCCCTTCCCACATGACCCAAAGGGATGCCACCTGAGGCAATAGCCTCAGGCTGCCTCATTATACGGAGGGCTTTGTTGCCATAGACACCATTATATGGAAAGAGACCCTTTCACTAAACTATTCATTTCAAGAAAAAAATAAGCATAAATGTGCATTGAACATGTTTTATGCATGTGATTTACCTGTAAAAACCATCCTTGTGTGGACAACTCAAAGCCCTTAGACCAGGGGTGGGCAACTCTGGCCTTCCAGCTGTGCTTTACCTACAAATCCCAACATGCCTTTTTCTCTAGTCAACTTTGCTAGCAAGTTCAGACGAACATTACAAATGCCTATAACATTATTTATGAAAATAAAAGACACTGCAAGCATTTCAAATACTTGATTTTGTTATGATTATAATTTTTTCCTGCAGTTTTTTAAGTTAGTGACAGGGTCTCTTAAAGTCTATCCGTGCAATAATTTGCAATGGTGTAAACTCCAGTCCTAACATTCAGCAGCGGATGGCTTGTTTTCACCTTTTACGTATAAAGCCATTTTCGCTCCATTTAAGACATTTCTTAAAAGGAGATTTTAACGTTTCATTTAGATGCATTTGACTCATATAATCACCTGATCATTGACTCAAATGATGCTGACATAGCAAGCATCAGTTTCAACATCTCCTGAATGGCTGGGAACCTCGGCGGACAGGCAACAGACCCCTCTATTAATGCGTACCAATAGGATATCCTTTTATTTTTCATGTATGAATTGAAACAAACACATCTCTTGTTTATTTCCTGCCCCATTGTAGCCACAGACACGAGAGGGGGAGGTTGAGCCATCTTTGAAGATTAACCCCGTCCTCCTCTACTTAATTGTTGCTTTTTCCTGTTTAACTGAGCAAAAAAAATAAATCTATTTATCTTTCAGTCTGGGATTCCACTTGTAGAGCCAGCTTCCTCCTGTTCAGTTTATAGCGGATTGTACAGTGCGATCATAAATAATGTCGTGTCATGAATAGACAGTGGTCTGCTGGCCTGGGAACCAGGAAGAGACCCTCCCCCAGTGGCGACTCTAGGAACAATATATAGGGGGGCACATAAGATACCACAGTCAAATCTGGGGGGGGCACTAATAATTTTCATTGCATGCCGAAACCGTAAAGCGCCAAGAGCTGATTTAATTGCAGATGGCATCTGCGCCCTGCGGTTCAGACATGTAGTCCAACGCTGCCCACAATTCTGAATACTGCAACCGCCGACGCCATCCGCAATTAAATCAGCTCTCAGCGCCCAGTAGGTGCAGAATACAGCAGGGGCTGACTGGCAACTTTTAGCCCAGGGGACAAGTACAACCCAGAGGCCCATGGTGCAGCTACTTGGCTCCCCTCCCGCTCTGCCTCTTCCCCCGCCTTCTCCCGCCCCTGCCTGCCACTTTTGCCATCCATGTAACAGTAGTGTGAATGGTCGGGTGATGTGAGGACTCCTAGTAAGTCCATGAAAGGAGTGACAGGCTGGGGGGTGGTGCTCTCCTCCCACTGGGCTCCCTACATAGTTCTGGCCTTACTCCGCTCTATGTCTGGTACATAGGCACTCTCGCCCACTGTAGACCGCCGCTGGCTGTCAGGCATGTTAGAGGGCAGCCCGCTGGGGCCTCTTGAGGACCCCCTCGAGGAGCGGGGGAGGTAGGGAACCACTGCACCTGTGGCCGGGGGCTTCATTTAGCTGGGTCAGTCCACCCCTGGACTTGCCACTCTGGGCCGGTGCAAGGATTTTTGCCTACACAAACGAAGGTTGTAGGCAGCCCTTAGTTGGCTGCCTATGCCTATACATCCTTGCGCTAGCACTAGCCTGGACCGCATTGCTAGGGTGTAACATGGTCAAATTGAAACCCCCCCCTTACTTTTATCGCAGGGTTCTTCTCCCCAGAGGCTGCTTGTGGCTCCATACCGTCTGCAACAATTTTTATTTTTAAATGCGTGTGTTCGCAGGGGGGCTGGCCTTTAATTTTATGGGGGATTTTTAATTTTAGTTTATTTAACTTTTTATTTTTTTAAAAAAAATTTGTATTTTTTTTATTAAACTTTATTTTTTTACATTTTTATTTATTTCACTTTTTTTACATTTTTATTTATTTCACTTTATTTCTTCTTACATATTTTTTACTTCTCATTAATTTAACTTTATTTTTTTAACTTTTTTTAATCTTAGTTTATTTAGTTTTTTTAAACTTTTCTTTTTTTTTACTTCATTGCTAGGAGCAATAGCCAGCCTGCTATTGGATATTTCAAATTGCAATAGCCAATAACAGGCTATTAAAACAGAAGTTTTCTATCAGGTTCACCTCTGTTGATTGACAGCTGGCAGTGGAGCGGGTGCAATAGCCAGCCTGTTATTGGCTACTGCAATTTAAAAGAGCCAATAACAGGCTGGCTATTGCGGTCAGCTGCTAGAATGAAGACGATCGCAGACGCCGCGGAGAGGTGAGTAGACTGCAGAGGGGGGGGGAGCTCACAGACTGTTGGAGGGTTCTCCTTACAGGCTGTAATTGCAATCTGTCCCCACTGACACAGATCGCTACAGCCTGTAGGGAGAAACCACTAACAGTCTGTGAGGCTGCAGCGGGGAGAACCCCTGTGCCCTGGAGATAACTGTGTGATAACCGTCCCGGGCACAGTTATCTGCTGGGACAGGGATTCCATTTCTCTTGCCTTGCGCTAGCGCCGGGACTGCCGCCACTGTTAGCGGGGGGCACACGGGGGGGGGGAAGTGATAACCTAGGGGGGCAATTGCCCCCCTGTAGCGACGCCACTGCCTGTGCCTTCCCATGATCCTGTGCCAGAGAGGTAAAAGCTGGATCCAAAAAGGTTTAACATGCTCGGAATTTTGTGATCCATTATGTACTCACTCAGAACTTCAAAGCTGAAAACAAACTCTGCTTAAAAGATACATATAATACAACATACTGTACGTATATTATACATTTTACATGGGTTTTAATGCAAAGGGCTGCAGGAAGGAACTCACACATACATAGCTCCCAGCCTTCCCTCATTTACAGGGACTGTCCCTCATTTGGTACTAAATACCTCTGTCCCGGTTTCCTCCTCAATTGTCCCTCTTTTTGATCTGATGTATAGATTCCTCATTTTTACCCAAATCCCCCTGTCCTGGTTTCCTTCTCATTTGTCCCTCTTTTTGATCTGATGTATAGATTGCGATTAAAAAAAGTACTGTTTATATAACAAAAGTGTTCTGCTAAACCAAACATTTTATCCAACTTCTAAACAATTTTTTTTAAACACCAATATAAAATATGTTGTAAAAAACACAGCAGTTGTCGGTTTGTTGTTATTGGTCATTGTTTACATAATAAAGAATGCATGCACTGTCAGAGAAAGTGCCCCATGTTCCCTGATCTAACAGATCCTATTTACATCCTGCGTCGAAGTCTTTATGCATCGTTCACACCATACTCAGTGCAATCCGGCCCGATTGTGGCCGGGGCAGGAGGGGGCGTGGTAGTCCATAAAGTGAATGGCACCGTAGCAACGCCCTCCTGCTGCAATGCGATTGGCCGCACAGGAACGCAAGGCACATCAATGCTTGTGGTCCGGTCCGAAAAAATAGTGCTTGCACTTCAATTGACCGCCATGTCCCCTTCCGCCCTACAACAAACTGAGATGCAGTGTGTTCCGGCCACAATCGGGCCCGGAACGCACTAGGGATGATGTGAACGAGGCTTCACTCTGCTGGCCACACCTGTGCAGTAGACTCAGAGCTCCAAGGACTTCTATGGGGCTCATCTACCTCCATGCCCCAGCCAGGGGATGTAGGTAGCTTGCACATTAGCAGGGCCTGACTTTCCATTAGACAGAGTAAGCACGTGCACAAAATGAACCCTCCTGTTCCAAGATCAGCGGCAGCTACAGGAACTGCCAGCTTCTGCATCGCAGGGGAAGGACCCCGGCCCTACATAAGGCTGCCCTGTAAAAGGTCTGTCTGATGCGGACAGGCCTTTAGGGCAACCTCACGCAACGCCGGGGTCCTTCTCTGCATATGTGAAAGCTGGCAGGTTCTGCAACAGGTAAGGTCCCCCCTGGAAAAGCACCTTGTCCCCATGCCGATGGGGACAAGGGCCTTTTCCCCACAAGCCCTTGGGCAATGGTTGTGGGGGTCTGCAGGCTGGGGGGCTTATTTACATCGGGGTAACCCTTCAATAATACATTGCTCTATTTAGAGCGCCGCAGCTAGGACGGATCCCGACAATACTGTTGAGATCCACCCAGCTGGCTGATTGACAGCTGGCTCTGCCTATCTAGAGGCAGGGCCAGCTAAGCCCGCCCCCCCGTCCGTTCCTCCAGTCAGCGCTCGGAGAGGGGAGGAATCCCTGCGGGGAGCAGTGACTGACAGTCACCGCTTACTGCATAGAGATGATCAGGAAGTGAACGAGTGACAGTATGTGTTTGCTCACTTCCCGATCTATTGAGCCGACTTGTGACAGTTTCAATGTCACAGGTGAGCTCTAACTATGAGGATGAGTGAAAATCACTCACCTCATAGTTCTCCTTTAACCATGGTGTGCTGGCGACATACTTTACTACTTCAATCTGAAGCGGCGCCATCCGCCGTCACTACAGCACCCACCGCAAGGGACATACCAGTAAGGAGTGCGGTAGGACTCCAGACATCTCAACTCTCCCGGACCTTGCGGGAGTCTCGCGATATAAAATAGCAGCTCCCGGACGCCTGGGTGAGAAAAATTTTATCCCAGAAAGGTCAGAGTAAACCTTTCCCTTCTGTCTTTTTTTTCCTTTTTTTATTCTGACATCGGAGCCACAGGCCGCCATCAGGGTAAAAAAAAAAAAAAAGACAGCAATGAAATGAATAGCTAGATTGCTATTAGCTATTTCAATGTGCAATAGCTAATAGCAGGCTGGCTATTGCACCCGCCCTCTGCTGTTGTCAATCAGCAAAGTTGGACCTGAAGTTCTCCATCAGGTCCTCCTCTGCTGATTGACTGCAGCTGTGGGCGGGAACAATAGCCAGCCTACTATTGCACATTGAAATAGCCAATAGCAATCTAGCTATTCATTCCTATACTGTCTGTTGTTTTTTTTTTTTTTTTTTTTATTCTGACAGCAGGCGCTGTCAGAATACAGAAAAAAAAACCCAGCAGGTAGCAAAGGAAACATTAGCTTATCTGCTATCTCCCATCATTTCAGGGGAGAGAGAGACCACCTCCCTGAAATGAGAAGGGCACCTCCCTGTGATGAATTCTTTCAGGTTGGGTTGCCTGGGACTCTCCTGTCAGTTTACTTTCGGACATTGAATTCAGTGGACACGGACACGGAGAATGTTTCGCTGAACTGTATTGTGGCACTGTATGTGAAGCATCTATCCGTGTCCCCAGCTCAGTTCTCCAAGTTAATGGAGTTATGTCATCTCAGTTGATCAAAGGTGCTTATTCCTTTGGCTACTTTGCCTTATTGCAAACATATAACAAAAGCTTATAAGAATAGTGCAAAGTTGTACAAGCTTTGAAGTGCTATCAGATGGATTTAGCTGTCGGATGTGTTTCTCTTTCCAGCAATGGGTGGTGATGGTGGTGGGGGGACATTGTAAAGTTTTTCTGTTAGGACAGTGATTGCTCTGAGTGTCAGTACTGGCTCCCTTCCTTCCATAGACAACTTCCTATGTCCTCTGGGTTCAGGCGATGACCTCTGCTTCTGACATGACTGTCTCAGAAGGACACATTTCCCCCCTGTGCAGGATCGTGAGAAAGTAGGAGATTTGCGTTTACAGCTGTCAGTTTGCCTGACCAGACATAATTGCTGGCCTAAAGGTAGCCATGGACATTGTCCATTGTCTGCCTGTGTATGGAGTGTGTGCTGCTGTGACCGGAAGTATATGAATATGCATATCAGCCCGATGTTATTGACCTCTACTGAAACACTGCCTGCACTAATTTATATAGTGGGATGTCTTGAGGTAGGGGAATTCAATAGAATTTACACAGGACAGCTGGAAAAAAAACAGTTACTTGCTTGTGTGATTGACTCGTTGCTTATAAACAGTCTGCACAGCACTTGCACTCAGATTACAGGCATTCCTTGCTATAGACCATTTCTTTTTTGGTGATTTATTTCTGTCTGTTTTAAACTTTTTTAATAATGAATCCAGATCAAACAAATATAATTCACCCAGCAAAGTATTTCTTTGCCCAAAACTTTTACAATCATCATGTTTCTAAACAGCTGGCTCCAACTCTCTCAGCTCAGCTTCCCTGAACTTTCTGTCCAGTACAAGATCACAAGGGACAGAGCAGTCTCCATCATTTTTCCATCTACTAACTCCTTCCCCTCCTACTGGTGGTTGGAGGGGAAGGACTAGTAAGATACAATATATATTTTTTCTTGGGTTTTGATATGCTTTAATACACAGCTAGTACTTTTCTTATTACAATACTGATGCTGCACAGGTAACCATACTGAAAACAGACCCTCCCCCTTAGCAGGTTCCTGGCAAAGCTTGCAATATAGTAAGAACTGAAAAAGTTAAGAATCTGCAGTGACATACAAAAAATAAATTTCAGTTAATTTTGGTACACATGAACACAATACACTCTGTTGTTAAAGTGTTTAAAGACTGGACTATCAGCCGAAAATCTGGGTCTGATAGTGCGAATTGTGACCCTCAGCGACTAGTCAATGTTAGGGCAGAACGGAGAGTGGCAAGACTGGTACAAGACAACAGAAGGGCAACAGTGCAGTGTCAGATTCATCGCATCACCTTTCAACATCTCGTGGAGTCACGAGGCGGCCCAACGAAGTCATCTTGTGGAGTTATCTCGTGGCCCAACGAAGTACTGATAGGGTGGTCATAATAATCTGGCCACTCAGTGTATATTGGCAAATTTTTTGGGTATAAAATAAAAGATGAGGTTGCGCTGAGTAAACAGATACCAGACATATCAAGCTTCAAAATTGTATGCGCCCGTGAAATGGCCAAAAACAACGGTGCCTAAAATTGTCCATAGGTGACACTTTAAAAGCTTTTATAGGTCATCAGTTTAGAGTTAAAGTGACGTTAAAGGCAATTCCCCCCCCCCCAAAGGCTG
>NW_017306723.1:156907-158889 GCF_000935625.1 Nanorana parkeri | reverse complement strand
AAGGTCTGTTAAAGGCAATCCCCCCCCCCCCCATTTCTGCTTTAGGCCTGGTTCACACATGGGCGTTTTACAGGGCTGGTCGACGCGCTGTAAAATGCCCAGCAAGTGAAGTCCCACATGGTTTCCACCTGGGCGTATTTCAGCGCGTAGGAACGCCCTGAAAAACGCCCTACGCCCAAAGAAGTACAGGAGCTTCTTTGGGGCGTTTTTCTGCGTGTTTCCACTCGTATTCCCGAGTGTGGATCGGGTTTAACAAAGAGGTAACCCCGAGCCACACTCGGGAATACAGCGTACAGGTCTTACCTTGTCCGCGATCCCCGCTGTGTCCTCCTGCGGCTGCCGACTTCCGGGTTCTGTCCCTTGCGAGCGGCCGTGTCGCAGGAGGGCGGAGCCGGCGGGAAGTTTGAAAGTTAAAAAAAAAAACATTTAGAATGGAGAAAATAAGGAAAAAAACAAAAAAAATCATACCGCCAGTGAAACGCACGTTTGAACGGAAAAACATGCAAAAAACACGAGCTGAAAAATGAGCAGAAAAAATATCTTCCTTCTACTCGTTTCCAACAGTCCCTCCAGCACTGGTGCCGCTCTCTGATCCAGCGCAGACTCCTCTGTCTTCTGTGTCCCGCAGCACAGACACAGGTACGTTTTTAGCTCTTTGCCAACTATTTTCTTTTATTAAATGTTTTTACATATACAGTATCTACTGCTTGCAAGGAGTAGATATATGTAAACAAATCGAGACTTTAATGTCACTTTAACCAATAATATCTGCCCTAGAATTATTGCTCTCCTAACATGTGTGGCGCAATTGTTGTTTTCGTACTTAGACACACCCAACACATGTTTGCATTAGTATGTGCATGTACGTGAGGGCGGGGACTGTAAAAACATTTTTGGGCTGTTTTTATTTAATTAACTTTATATTTTTAAAAACTTTTTTACTTAAATTTTTATGCTATCACATAGGGGGCTCACAAGCCCACTATGAACTCAACTAAGCCCGATTGGGTGAAACACATTAGAGGTAAGTGACCAGCAAACGGAGATGATACATTTGGAGCTGACTGGATTTTAGAAATAAAGGCATACTGGGTGAAGACTGGCAGTGTGCGGCTGTTTCTTTGCAGCGTATTTTTGATATGTCTGCATGTCTGTTTATATATAAATATTTACATAAAGTGTCAACATATTTTTTTTTTTAAAAACTTTACTCAATTTAGGTAATATTATTCTGTCTACCCAGAATTATCACATGCCAGTCAGACGTGCTGAAAGTAGGGTGTATGCTGATGCAGGCTGGTGATGAGAACATTTGGTGTGCTACAGCAATGGGACAGCTCAGGGTAGGTGTCCCCAGGAGGTAGGCAGTCAGTAGAGAATGAACAAGGCTCTGCAATGTGTTGTCACATCCCTTATGCTATGTGACTATGTAGCATATCAGTGGTGGGGGATCATAAGAGTATGTGCATTACTTTCTAGGTTGTTTGCAGGTAAAACCAACTCAGCTGCTTATTTAGCTGATATGCTCTTTAAGTGCAGCAGAATGGCCTGACACAACCTTCAGGTCAGCTGGAATCTGTCACTGGCTTGTCGTATTCCAGCGTGGCAGAGATACTCAATGCACCAGTTGGTGCAGAATTCCCCAGCAAGCGGGAGCAGCGTGACTAATGCGATTAATGCTCGCCATTCCATCTGACGACTCCTGGGAGATGTGTGGTAAGTTTATACGCCTAAACACTCACTTTGCGGTCGCTCAGTCCCGTGACCTGCTAATCAGGCATCTGCGGCTGGTAGCCATTGGTCTAACAGTGCTGGCACACTGTGGAGGTTACACTAGGGAAAACTGGAGCGTGAGCGCATTTGTCACAGGTCATTCAAAGACAATCCACCCACACCAAAATTGCTGTGATAGGATTGACAGAGGACCTTCTATATAAATGTGTATATACGTATATATATATATATATATAAAACGGAAAATT
>NW_017306723.1:119667-156519 GCF_000935625.1 Nanorana parkeri | reverse complement strand
TATATATATATATATATATATATCAGAATTCAAGCTGTGGAGAAACTACATGTCTCTGCCACTGTCTCAGCGACAGTGTACTGCCAGTGCTTATTTGGCTGTAATTGTTGTTGTTTTTTTCTTAAACAATCAGCTTGGCTGACATACAGCAGCACCCTAATCTGATTCATTTCCCCCTAAAATAGTTTGATCAAAAGGCGACAATGTCAAGCTCTTATTAAGAACTAAGAGACCACAGACGATGTAGTAATGTAAAACTGGCCGGCAGAAGAACAACTTTAATGAGCAAAGCTAGACCCAAATTTCCTAGAGACTAAGAGCACAAGTTGTGGTTGTGCAATAATAATAATCTAAAATAATTATTATATTACAACAGTGTAAAACTGGCCAGCAACAGGACAGATTTAATCAGAGATAATAGGCCTAACCAGTGCATGCCTAACTTTAATTTTTATCTATGTGGATGGTAGCATGTGGTAATTGTGACTGGTATGATTTGAGGTGGTTTGTGTTCAATGTAAAAGTGGAGGACAAACCTACTTGGACTGTTCCTGGGTAACTGTGTGTCATGCATAGTTTACTGCTGCCAATACAAGGTGATCCAACACCCCTTCTTTCACCACCTGCTGTGCCTGCCCCCTCATTCTCACGATCCACCACTCCTGAGTGTGTGAGGTGTAAGAGAAGGAAGAAAATAAGGAAAAGGTAGGTGGGTGGGATGGCCGAAGGAAAGGAAAAAAAGAGGAGGAAGCAGAGATGGCAGGAAGGAAGGGAAAGAAACGGTGGAAGCCATGTGGAATATGGGAACAGAGTGTTTGCCTAGACACAGAATCCCATTTCTCTGCAGTTCCCTGGTAGCATCAAACTCAATGGATACTTTAGAAGCATGTACAAGAATGCAGAATCAAGTAGTGACACATGAGAGGCTGCATGTTAGTCAGTCATCTCTGCGGGCACCTGCACTACTTGCTTGGCTGCAGTGTATCAGCTCTCATACTTTGTCTGCTTTCAGATGCAACAAAGTAAATAGAAAAAAAGCTTTTTTTACTCGTATTGTCTGGTGCAATTGTTCCTGGTTGCCGCGCTTTATTCTCATACGATGGGGAAAAAGCGAGCGCGGGGCCGTGTGCATGTACGGACAGGAATCCTGCGGGGAATTCAAATGTAAATTCCATGTGTCGCCTGCCTTTTGTATCCACTGAATTCTCACTGTGCGACCGACTGTGAAAGAATACAAAGATTATGAGTATGGCATACTGCTGCTTTTGCTATTTACATCTAAAGATGGTGAGAAAGCAGATCCATTCTAAACTTTGCTTCTGTACATCCTCCAGCTGCTGCAGATTAGCAGTTGCAGGTACAAAAAGATGTAAGAGATGTGAAGTTTTTATATGGCGGTGGCATGATACATTCCTCAAAACATGGAATTAAAATTGGTGATGGCTATTTTGATGAGTGACACAACATCCATATTAATACCCCATCTCCTAATTTGTGAGCCACCAATATCACTGAAGCATACAGCACCTCATGCTAGGAAATCTGAGTGCAAGCCTCATGACAAAACTGTGCTTGTGATTTGGATCTCTGTTTAACCTGAGAACAGTCCAATCTTTTAATGCAAGTTCTAAGTGTATAGAAAGAGACAGACAAATGAAATAATCCAGATTAAAATGATTTTTAAAGTAAACCAAAATGTTATATTTAGTTTTGGGTAGAGTTAGGACCTCTGCCTGGTTTTATTGCAGTTTGTGCCCATGCTGTGGAGAGTCACCCTCTCTATTTGTTCTAGTGATCATAGTCATTGACATAAACAGTGATGGGTAAAATATCACAGATGTCAACTCAATGCTCCCAAAAGTCCCAGTAAAGAGACAAAACTGTGTGGAGCAACATTTTTAATAGGTCAAGGCTGAAACTAGGGAGCACACTGGCTGCATTTTCACAGACTTAGATCCAGAGCCATTCAGACAAAAGGGATACCTGAAAGCATTTAGTGACCAGAGCAGTCATATACTCACCACCCTGGTGGTCTGTGTGTCCTACCTCCCCTCTGTTCCAATGCTTGAGCTTTGTCTTTGGCATTCAACACTTCTGACATGATCCCCCTGCCTGCGTGCCGTGGTTCCATCCTCCAACCCCTACCCAAACTCCATCACTGGTAAGTCCTGTAAAATTGTAGGGGCCAATAAGATCAAGTGTAATACCTGTTCTTATTTGTTTTGGGGGAAGATGGCAGCTAGTAGTAACTGGAGTAATAGGTGGATGCTGGGGGGGCCTTTCTTCTTCGGTTGATTCTGGTGCACCGAGCTTGTCCCTGGTTGTAGGCAGGAGCCCCCCTGGTGCTAACGCCTTATGGTATGAGCAGAGCTGCCCTTGTCTTGTCAGGGGTTGCCAAGGAGCTCCCACTGTATGTGCCCCTTGAGGGTGGCGTCCCATGGGTGCCAGAGAATCATTATTGGTTTGGAACTCCACTCTGGCACTGGCACAAAGTCTTGACACCTAAATGCTTTTCTTGCACTTCGCTTCTTAGGTAGGCTTTATTGCAAGGTAGGAGCAAATTATTCATATTGGGTGCAGAGCCTGCCATGTGATTGTACTTGGCACTATTTACTTTATAGCACTTCTTTCTTTTTGCACCAGCACTTTCACTCCACAGAAGACAAAGAGTGCAAGTTTTTTGGGTGCCTGTCCTCATGTCTGGGCGGAGGAACTGCGGACTTGATGGTTCTTTTTCCTTCTCCCACCTGTGGGTCTTTCTTCAGGAGAGCCCCTAACAAGTACTTGGACTGACTTCGGCTGATCCCTGAGGATCAGTGTCCACATGGCTATAGTGGCCATCTTTGTCGGAAGTGGACCCTCGTGCACTTTTTTGTGTACTGGGAATATAAGATCTCTTCTTTTGTAGGACACTTTCTTCTTGATTTCTGTTGTGAGCTGACAGGGTCCCTTTGGGATCTCTCTTTTAAATTCTATAAGCAGAATATTGAATTCACTTTTTGTCTTGTAAACAAATCTCTGTAGCAAACTTCCAGCGCCCGGGGCATGTGCCTGTTTGTATGTTCAGTTGTCAGCCGCTTTAGAGGATAGATCTTTAAAATAACATAAAGCAGGATTATTGAGACGCGGTCATTGTTCCCAATCAAGCCACTTTCAGAGTGGCAGCCAGGCAGAAGTGGTGCTTGGGGCGCGCAGTGACAACAACCAGCTTAGTTCACATGTGACCAGAGAGGCCTGTCCATCTTCCCACACTTTCATCAGACTACTGTTATCCAGACTTTGGCATATCAATCAAAGGTTCTGGCTGCTTTGTGCAGAGCCGCTGGGAATGACCACAGAAGAAGTTATGGGAACCAGTGTCTGGCTGGGGGAGACTTGAAGTGGCTCTAGCATGTGGGAGACAAATGACAGAGGACAGAAGGAAGAAGTTATTTCTTCTGTCCTGCAATGATAGGAACATTATAAGGATTCATACAAGCAGCATGGATGCAAATTCCCATTCAGCCCCTGTGTGGTCACCACACCAAGTCTGAAGCGATTTGCTATTAGCTTGTGTATATGGAATTACTCTATACATTGCTTCCAGCCTGGCATGTAGAGCTGTCATGAGTCACTCGATGTCAGGAACACCAGGTCCCCAATTTAAAGTGACATTAAACTCTATTTTTTTTTGCCCCCCCCCCCCCAATCCTGCTGTAGGGACTTACCTTAAGTGATGCCTCTTGACCCGATCATCTTCTTCCTTCCAGTAGCTTCCAGTGCTGGTGCCAGTCTCTGATCCCACGTGTGTGCTCACGGCTGCGTGCATTGGGTATTGAGTCTCTCCTCTTCTCCCTGCCGTTGATCTCCACTGTGCATGCGCCCACCCAGATCTTCCTGCATGGCAGTTCGGGGAAGCTGTATGCTGCAGTCAGGAGCGTGTGGCTCCCGGCTGCCGAAACTTATCGGCTGAGAATGACACTTTTGGCAAAATGCCAAAGTGCTTTTTGTTGGCCAAAATAGTGGTGTATTCCTGGTTTCTCTCCTCCCCACTGGGCGCTGCTCTGTGTCCCAGCGGGGAGGAGAGAAGCTGTCACAGGAGGCCAAGCAGTGTGGGAGGAGAGCGCTGTGAGAGGCCGGCGTCTCTCCTCCCCGTACAGCCCAGCCTCCTGTGACAGATCAGTAGAGCGATGGTGTGGGGGCGGAGACAGTTCTCAAAGCTGTCACAGGAGGCTAGCCAGCGGTGCGGAGGATCCGCCGATACAGGATGGAGAGCGGGTACAAACACTCAGTGATCAGTGATCGCTGAGTATTTGTAAATAACTGTCAGGGCTGGAGTAACGGGCCAGGTGTGGAACCCCTTGGCAGGGACGAACAAAGTCCAAAAATCGCAGTACAAAAGGATAGTCCAATCGGGGAGTCAGGTCCAGTTCCGGGTCGTGGCGGGCAGCAGAAATCGTAGTCGAAGGGTCAAGCAAAAGGGTCGGTAGCCGGGAAGTCAAATCAAACAACGGGTTCACAGGAGGGAGCTGGGTGTTCACCATGAGGTAGAATAACTCAGCAATGAGTCAAGGCTCTGACCAGCTTTAAATAATCAGGGAACCCAGTACCGCCCCCTGGCTGTCAAGGCAACCAGGAAGCTTCCCCTGTCAGAGTCTAGTCACAAGGCTGAGGGCAAGTGGTGAAGGCTGAAGTCCTCCCCCAGCCTGAGTAGCACCTGTGGCATGGAATGGCGCGCGCGCGCACTATGCTTGCTCGTTCGCGCACGCGCACCCGGCGCGCGACCTGCGCACGCGCGCTGGCCACACCAGCGTCAGATGCCCTGCCAGGGGGAGGAGGAGGAGCTACCCGTGCTCGATGCCCGCGCCTGCGAACCTGACAAGGAACGGCACCCCTGGGTCCCTGACAATAACTGAGGACAGAGTATGGTTACTGTGTCCCCAATTATGAATGAATGGGAAGTGATCTACATCACCTCCTGTTCATTCATGATTGTGGTTATAGTAAACACACTCTGTCCTCAAGTTATGAATGAACAGGCACACTCAGTATAGAGGATTACTGTTCATTTATAAAAGATGCTGCAGAAAAAGAGATTGAGCACTCTGTGTTCTTTAAAAAATAAAAATATTTAATCAAAATAAATAAATAAATACAAATAAAATATAAAAAAATAAAAAGTTAATACAAAATAAATAAAAATATAATATTTTAAAAAATTTGAACAAGTTAGAAAAAAAAACATTTTCGGTTTCGACCAACCTTTTTTTTTTCATTTTGGTTACGGTTTTGAAATTTTCATTTCGGTGCAGCTCTCATATATCTACTGCTTGCTAGCATCAGCCATTTTGAAACATTTAAAGATAATAGATTTGTCTAGCAGACAAATCAAAAACATTCTGTTACCTGTATTAGTTAGATACATGCCCCTCTGAGTTTGAATGCAATGTTTTTCTGGTTGGCTGGAGCAGTCTTTAAATATGAGGGGCTGCAGAACAAGTACTAACTCATGGAAGCGGGCCCATTTCGACATTAAGCAGAGCAGGGGTTAACAAGTCAGGTATTTACCCAACTTTTGGACTTTTAGACACCCTCTGGCACTCTGCTGATATTTGTGTCACTAATCCCTCCTGCGCCACAGAGGGGGCATTGTCTGAATCCCATGGAGCTGACTGATTGCAGAACGCAGGTGACATGACCAAGGACTTTTCCCACAATCCTTTTCACTGCGCCAGGCTCCGGCCTTCTTCCTGAAAGGCTTTGAAGATAGCGACAGTGGTGACAATCTGACGAGCTGGGTGCTCCAACCAAAATCTGATGAGCTGGGTGCCCTACCCTGATATGATGGCAGCCGAGTAAGGCTTGGTGTACCACCCACCTGATCTACAAAACTCACAGCTCACCAAAGGCCACTTTGCGCTGAAATCCCCCCATCCCTCCCATTGCAATTGTTACTCTGTTAGGTCTTATGTAAAGATCTGTGGATATAAATTAGCTACAACAAGTCTTATATTGTTTAGCGCTTAATTATAATACCAATCCCACTGCCAGTGTCCTCCCTCTAAATGACTCTGCTTCTCACACCCTACAAGCAGCTATACTGTTTTGTTTCATCTGTCATCAGAAACTTTTTTTGAGATTTTGTGCTAAAGGAAACATTACTGTTTCTTAAATAAGTACCAGTGTGTGTTAAAGGACTTTTAAACCAACTGTACTATTACACAGCTCTGAACACATGATAGCCACTGTGACTGGTTAGTGCCCGCCTTCTGTTCCTCTGCAAATCTTACTTCAGGGCTGCTGTTAAACAGCAAGAATAAGGCATGCTTTTGCTGCAGGGCACCATGTAAAACTGCAAGTTCATGATGCTGCCATGGTCACTTACCTCAGAGGAGAGCGATAGTGATTGACATAGGTTTTCTATCCTGTCTCAAAACTGTCATCAGTGGATTTCTGCCTGGCACCATAGACATGAGATCATTGTCCAATCCAGCAGGCAGCCTTATGCAATTCCACATATGTACCATGGGGCGGAACTACTGGCGGTGCAGCCGGTACAGCCGCCTCACGGCCCAAGGCTGGGTGAGCCCACTGACAGGGGAGGAGGTGGAGGAGGACGAGGACCCAGCAGTGCCGATCAGGTGGCAGAGGAGGCCAGGCCCCAACAGCGCCGGTCCAGCAGCGTAGGAGGCCAGGATCCAGCAACGGCAGGTAAGAGCTGCTGCATGTGCAGGGAAGGGGACCCCAACCAGCCCACCTGAGAATGATGCTGCTGAGCCCACCATAAAGAGTCTCAGGTGGGCTGTGCAGGGTCACTCTCAGGTGGCCTGTGTGGGGTCTCAGTTGGGCTCTGTGGGGTCTCAGGTTGGTCCTGATTCCAGTACGTTACTATCTCCTGAGTTCATTGCATTACTAATTCCTGAGCCCAGTGCATTACTAAGTCCTGAGTTCAGTGCGTTACTAAGTCCTGAGTCCAGTGTGTTTCAAATTCCTGAGTCCAGTGGGTTACTAAGTCCTGAGTCCAGTGTGTTACTAAGTCCCGAGTCCAATGCGTTACTAAGTCCTGAGTCCTGTGCGTTACTAAGTCCCTAGTCCAGTGCATTGCAAAATCCTGAGTCCAATTCATATACTGTTTTCCATTGCTATATAACGTATTGCTGGAGTTTGTAGTCCCCCTATAGCTGGTGCCATTCTGCATTAGAGTGTAAGCTCTAGTGTAGAAACCAATGTGACTGGTTCAGTGTTCTCTGTACAGCACTGTAGTATATGTCAGAGCTATAAAAATTTATAATAATAGTGTGAGACTGTGGGGGGACATTAGAGTGTAAGCTCCTCTGGTGCAGAGACCGCCAGGGAAGGTAGGCACTGAAGATAAAATCTTGGGAGGGGGGGCCTAAGATAAAATCTTGCCCCAGGGCCATTTGTTCCTTAGGTCTGCCACTGTATGTACTGTACCTCTCCCTCTCATCCTCCAGCTTATGGTGCAGGGATACTCAATGGAAAGACAGATTTCAGGTGACTGTGCATGGGCTGAACTGAAAAAAGGATTTCCTGGCTTATAAACGCATATCTAAGTGAAGTAAAAGCTGATTTTAGACTATTGTCCACATTCGTCTTTTGCTCTGTTACTTGAGCTGGTGTCTACTCCAGGCGCCCTCTCCTAGTTGCCGTTGGCAGGTGGAGTACGGAGCGAGGACGGACTGGTACGCAGGCCAGTACAAATCATTCAGAGAGCCCCCATGGTGCTCCTCTTCTCAGGTATAATCCTCTGGACGAGCCATTGTCTGCTCTTCAATGCCCCACTGTGCTCTTATGGCAGCGTGCCACTAGGCCCTCGCAGCCGGTTCGGGCATCTACTCACTTATGGTATCATATTCCAGCGCTGAAAGATCAAAGGCTCTGGATGCCAAAGACTGCACCGCCTGTGCCGACACCAGCCTTTCATCGTCCGACTGAGGTTTCATATCTCTTGTCCTGAAATGCAGAGATTTATTGTATCCACTCTCTATATAATATAGGACCTACAAAGTTTATCAGCTTTGTGCATGATTTATAGAAAACTCCAGGCCAATGAAAAACTAGGAAATTGCTTTAAAATGAGGAGGTGGTCAAATTATTAATTGTACCACTTTTACCTCTGTTCCCTGCCACTGGAGAGATTCTACTAAGCAAACCCAGTATTTGACATCCTTAAAGCTGAACTCCAGGTATAACGTTTTATGTATACTTACACTGGTCCAGCTTGGCCCAGTGTAGGTATGTATGGGGATCCTGCAAAGCACCGTAGTAGCCGGAGCTACAATAGTACTTTACAACGATCTTCTGGATCCTGGTACTGCACCGTGCTAAGCAATTTCCATTCTGAAAACATAGGGGACTCGACACAGTGCCATTTAGAGAACTCCTAGTTTGTTCATCAATGAATATCAGTGTTATCTGATTGGAAGAGGGGCAGGCTGTGATGTCTTCCCATGGGGACAGCCAGACCGACATGTAGTAGGGCAAGAAGGGTGGTGGGATCTCAACATTGGATTGCAAACAGCTACATCCCCATCCTGTTCTGTTCTCAAGCCTATGATTGAGTACAAAGACAATTGTGCTGGTTGCATACTCCATTCGTTGTACCTCACAGCACAATTTGTCAGGCTTTAGGTATTATTAATCTCTGGATTGCAAATTGTGCTGTGACATTGATTCTTTCTATTGGTAGTTGTTCCAGCAAATTCAGTAGCCTGCAGTCAGTTCCTCTGGCCAAAAAGCACCCGTACATCTTTACACATACACAGGCCTCCAATTACAGGGCATGGCTGCTTCCAATGCATTATAGGAGACAAGCTATTTTCTTTGTTCAGACTTACACAGGTCTGACATGCTAAGGAGGAGGAAGGGACACACAGGGGTTAAAATTCATCTGGCTACTTGTGTGAAAGCAGCAAGACCACTTGCCACTAGGCTACCACTTAAGCTGGCCATACACCAGTAGAATTGCATTTGAAAATTTTTTGCATTTTCTAATAATTAATGGGGTCAAATCAAATGTCCAAATCAAAGGAAATTTCGAAGGGCAGTGATCAAGTCTCTGATGGCATTTTTGAATGTTCTGACAAGATTTTTCATATGAATATTTGTATGAAAATCTATTAGTGAGATTATGTCTTTCCTTGGGAAGCGCATTTGGAAAGTGACTCATCCACCTTACCAACCGTTCAGTGTCCGCCACCCTCCCTCTGCCACACCTACATTACCCACCTCATCTCAAAATATCACCCAAACCGGGAGGCCTATTACACCTCGATATAACAGTACTTTCAATTCTTCCATTAAATCATCCCACACATTTATTACCTTTTGTATCACGAGCAGGGCCCTCCTACCGCCTGTACTGAAATTGTATTGTCTCCCTCAATTTTGTAGAGCGCTGCACAAACTGTTGAGTGTCAACTTTGGTTTATAAACTTTTATTGAACCAGCTATCTGAAGTCCCAGTGATCTGGGACACTGTTATATTGAAGCAATAGTAATTTTTTCAGTTTAGTCATCACATAAATGCAGCCTATTCAATCACTGTGATCACTGAACACCAAAGGGAGCCATTTTGTTTAGGAGGGGTTGCGTATTTATGTGCACTTTAATGCAATCTGTGCTACTTTCTTGGGTTCCATCAGTCAATGAAATGAGCAAAGTTGAGTCTGCTATGGAAGGGGTTGGTTACTATGTGGTAGAAACGCCATTGCTATCAATAGGGACTACAACGTTCGTTGATGCACCAAACAATGGACTTGCATATTCTTGGCCAACACATGTCGATGCAGCACACAGATGTGAGAGAGCACCATTAAAAGAATGGTAAAGCTGTGCGCATTCCAACTAGGGTTGCCACCTGTACAGGATTCACCCGGACAGTTCGGGTTTGGAATGCTGTGTTCGGGTTTCATGGCAGCAGAAACCCGGACACATGATGTCAGGCAGACGGGGCAACCAAAATTAATATAGGGGCTACTGGCCCCCCCACTGAAAATGGTCTCTACTGTGATATTTACATATGAATGGGTGGCACTTTTTACTTATGAACAAGCCACAACTCATTCTCCCACAAAAATGTCCGCGCGTCGCTGGAGTGTTCGGGTTTCGCTTGAAGAAAAGGTGGCAACCCTAATTCCAACACGTGCATGAAATCCCATGTGAACGGGCCTTAAGCCTGTGTCACAGTATTTGCGAAGCAGTGCGGAGCAAAGCAAAGCTGCTAGACGCAGATATTCGCAGGCAGTGTGTGAGAGCTCGCATAACTGAGCGTGCGAAGATGAAAGACCTTATCTTCAGTCAAGCAGCTCACTTGTATCAACTTAATGGGATTCGCATTCTGACCCGTGGGTATATGCGCAAGCCGATTGGCTAAAGATGATATTTTTCATCTTGGCGCGCTCAGCTATGCGAGCTCTTGCAAGCTGACGCGTGGGAGAGAAAATTGCAAGACACACTGAATGCGAAGGTCCACTCGCAGCCACTTCCTTTGCTCCACGCTGCTTCATGGGCTTTAGTGTACCAATGTTCATAAGCATGCGGCAAAGGAAGCAGTATGATCAGTAATGGGGCATAGTACAAAATCAATACCATGGATATGGAGGGTAACTCGATGGATTCAACCAGAAGGAGAAGAGTTAAGTTGGCTGTAAATCCAGTGCTTGAAATACTTTCACCTCAAATCTGAATCTCATGATCAGGAACTGACTACCACAAGTGTAATTTATGCTGAATCAACAGTGAACGATAACAGGATAATGACGCGGGCAAACATTAGCGATCTGCCCCTCTCTGCTGTTTAATCTGGATCACACGTATTATAGCCTGCCGACCAGAGGACAGCACACTGGAATGTGTGCTGGAGAGGCATTAGAGATCACTCAATGGTTCGCTCAGCAAATACTCCTGTGTCTGCAGGCTTCCTCGTGGCAGATTTTGGCTTCATTGTAAAAGTGCCCATACACCTGCCGATTATCGTACAATAATCGTGGGTGATCCCGCGATCGTACGATAAACAGCTGGTGTATGGGCAGCGTGTGGCCGCTTCTACTGTAAGGTTGCACGATTTTCGTCTTCCATGCACGCTGGAAAACCTGCTGAAAATCGTACGATTTTTCGGCAGGTTGGTGACGTGCGCGAAAGACGAATGATGCACGGTCCGGTGTGCGCAAGCGCACACTACCCACTCAGCACTGCAATCATCGGAAGCCCTCCCCCGATCTGCCTGTCCAAGATGGGCACATCATACATTTTTTTAATTACCTTACAACCATTGTAAGACAAAAGTCTTAAAGCGGTCCACACACACTACAATCTGATTGCACAATCCATCAACTATTTAGTATGAAGGACTGGAAATAATTGGAGTTAAATTGTTTAGGTCAGCCCAAGTGTTACATAGATTTGGTAATTATAAAGGACACTGTGCAGAGATTGTATAATCAGACTGTAATGTGCATGACAAGCTTGAAGTGATATTAAAGTCAAAATGTGTTTAAGCTATTTTTAATCACTTACAATGGATGCTGCTCCTTGATGTTCAAAAGTTTTCGTTTCTGCAGAATCAGTTGATCCTCTGAGCACTGGCCCTGATATCCTGTTTTAGGGGGCACCTTTCTCTTACAGGGTCCTAAGGAGCCACCATTGTGTGTACTAGTAAGCTGTGTGTGTCTCCGCAGACACAGGTACAGCAAGGCAAAACACTTCCCTTCTCAGTGCTCCTTCCTCTTCTATCCTCCCTTCTCTCTTCTCCAAGCTAGTAGATGGAGAGCTGCTGGAGACTGCTCTGTCACTCGTGATTTTGTACTAGACAGGAAGTTCAGGGAAACCGAGCTGAGAGAGTTGGAGCTGTTCAGAAGCATGATGACTAAGTGTTTGGATAAACATTTAAAGAAAAACTTTGTTGGGCAATGTACAGTATGTTTGTTTCATCTGGATTCAATATAGAAAAAAAAGATTGAGTGCTTAATACTACTTTAAAGAGGAGCTCTGGGCTGGACCAAAAAATGAATTGTGTCCACCCCCTCCAGCACAGGCAGAATGTATTGCTCTTTTTGTCTAGAAGGATCTAATACAGAAGAGTTCTTACCTTAATTCATCCACACTGGTTCCATTTGTGACATCTCTGAGATGAATGGGCCAGGTGCTGTAGAGGATATCATTCCTATGCAGGAGATACATCCTCATTGGCTGCCCAGTGGCCGAAGAGGACCTCTGAGGACCCGGAAGTGTCAGCAGCAGAGATGATGGTGGTGGAGGACAGAGCTGAGAACCCAAGATTGATCCAACTGTGCTGGAGAAGGACGCATTTAAAAGGTAAGTGTGCCCTAATGTGCAAGTATGTGCAACAACAGAACATTTACAAACGGATTACTTCTGCTTTCATGCGTCTACCATGAAAACTTTTAGTATGGCCCTGCAACACACCAAGCAAGTGTTGTAAAGCTGGCCATATACTGTTAGAATTGACAGCCCTGGCCGCTGTCAGAATACCCAAACAGAGCCGGCAGCTCGTTGGCTGCTGGCTCTGTTCATACGAAGATTTTCAGACTGGCTGCTTCAATCAGCTGACTGAGGATGCCGTCAGGGGCAATTTCGGACAGTTCCTCAAGAACCGGTGGAAATTTACACTATGGCCACTTAAAGTGTAGCCAGAGAAATCTGTTAAGCTTTCTTTCATTTCATTCAGACTGTCCAGAAATTGATATAGTCTATAACCAGCTTGAGGCTACAGCTACACAGGGGTCTGTAGTCACTAAGAGTAGTCGTTGACCACTAAACAAATTCCTATGGAGACAGCTACACGTGTAGTAGCAATCACATGATTGGATCATAATGTAGTCATGCGAGACTTATCACTACTACATGCTGGTCTTGTATCTTAATCCATTAGAAGTCATGTGTTCCATCTCTTTAAAGATCAGTTGCTACTCCTAGGGATTCATCTTTAGCGATTTTAATTACACAATTGAGCCAATAAAAAATCCCTGTGCAGCGTACAGCTTAACAGCAGTAGATTATGTGACGGTGACATTGTTATAATAACTAAGGGATAGAAAATGTCCATTTATCATACAGATAGCGCTTAGCGGAGCTGAGAATGTTAGCAGCATTATATATAATGGTCGGAATCTAATAATCAGGTCGATGGTTCAGCAGAGTGTGGCTGGCTGGGTTTCCCCCATCTCCCATCCTATAAATACTGTCATTGTTGGGGAAGTTATTTTTCCCTCTCTGTTTCCTGTCGTGCTATTTATATAACAGGATGTGTATCATAAAACTATCGTTTGCCTTCCAATCTTGTCCCACACAGCTCTTTTCCTATTATTTTGCGCCATTAAAAATGCCTTCAAATGTCAGATCTGTGCAAGCCGATCACCACCGGCACCAGCAAGGAGTGGACACTTACTGGTGGCATTGGGAGGCTTTGTGCGGGGTGTCTGGGTTATTTTACCTATATATAAAACCACAATACTCAACATAGTGCGCGGACCGTTCACATCAGTCCTGCTTTCTGAGGAGTGTGCAATCTGATGTCCCCACCACATATGCAATTTGTTAAATGCATGCATTTTAATGTGCGTTGGTTCGTGTGTTTTTTTAGGGCATCTTTTCCTTTGAATAGTCTGCCCAGCACACCACATTGGACCAAAAATTGTGTATGCAGCATTTTTGCCAGCGCACCACACCGCAATGAACATGAGTGTACTGCGCTAAGAAGATCCATTGGGGTGCCATTCAGAATCATTCACACCGACGCACATAGCACACATTATGTTATTTTGGTCATGCATGCGTTACTGCAGTGCGTGTAAGTGTGAATGGGCCCTAACACTAAAACATTTTCTCATTAGTTTTGGACAGGGGGAATGGTTAAAAAACAGAGTTTGTTTGTTTTTTGCTACCTGTTTCCTGTTGGGGAGATTTTCTGTCCCAGAGCCACAACGCTATATTGCCAAAAGTATTGGGACGCCTGCCTTTACACGCACATGAACTTTAATGGCATCCCAGTCTTAGTCCGTAGGGTTCAATATTGAGTTGGCAGAGCCTCACTTAGAATTATGGAGGAATAAGCTGTCAGCTCCATGTCTGAAGCTGACAGCTTTTTCTCCATTCAGATCGGCATCTAACAGGTTACACAGCAGGGAAATCCTCCCCGCTGTGTAACCTGTCATGGACGGAGCGCCTCAGCACAGCTGTGAGGAGCAAGTGAGGGACAGGGAGGCTCCTCCCTTCCTCCTTTACAGTGGGTTGGGGGCGGGGCTTTGTCCGGTGTGGGTGGGGCCTCGTCTGACAGTGGGTGGGGCATCGTGCTGGGAGCGGGGCAGGGGAATGCCTAACCCGGAGCAAGAGGTACTGCACGTCACTGGTGCGCAGTCATGTTGGAACAGGAAGGGTCCCTTCCCGAACTGTTCCCACAAAGTTAGGAGCATGAAATTGTCCAAAATGTCTTGGTATGCTGATGCCTTAAGAGTTCCCTTCACTGGAACTAAGGAGCCAAGCCCAACCCCTGAAAAACAACCCCACACCACAATCCCCCTCCACCAAACTTTACACTTGGCACAATGCAGTCAGGCAAGTACCGTTCTCCTTGCAACCGCCAAACCCAGACACGTCCATCAGATTGCCAGACAGAGAAGTGTGATTCGTCACTCCAGAGCCCTGGTTCTCAACTGGTGGGTCGTGACCCAAAAGTGGGTCGCCACCCCATGTTCAGTGGGTCGCCACATGCCTTCCACTTTTCTAGATGAGAGACTCCTCAGCCTCCCCCTAACGCAGCACCTTCAGTTTTCGTTCGAGCAGCCATTCAAAATAAGCTGACCGGCTCTGCGTGTCAGCTTGAGGTGGGCTGGGCTGGATGTATGGTCAAAAGGGAGATCCATCCATATGTGCATTGTTTACAGCTCCCACATGTGCCCTGGAGAGGTGCCTGGACTGGACTGATGTCACATTCTGGCTCCCAGCACCTCTACAGGGCATGCAAGAGAGCTGTACAAACAATGCACATATGGATGGAGCTCCGTCACATCACAGCAGCCCACACTGGACCCCAGGCTGAGGATCCACTCCAGTTCTCATAAGGTAGGCAGACTGGGTAGATCTTTAAAAAAAAGAATTTTCATTTTTTTTTTGCTGTGATTGTGTGTGTGTCAGTGTTTTTGAGGGTCCGTTCACACTAGTACAGTGCGTTAATCCCAAAGTCCCATGCGATTAATGCACTATACCACGCAATCACACCTACTGCGCGCGTTCTGGTGTGGAAGGTGTGTTGCGTTGCCATTAATTTGAATGACACCCCAAACGCACCTCCCCCCCATAGTCCGATCGCCTGCACCAGAACGTCCGGTACTACAATGCCATGCATTCCATTGCAGTGCGTCTTGGGTCGCGACTTAATGACCAAGGACAAATGTGGGTCCTGAGGTTACACAAGTTGAGAACCACTGCTCCAGAGAACACGTCTCCACTTCTCTAGAATCCAGTGGCGGCGTGCTTTACACCACTTCATCCAACGCTTTGCATTGCACTTGGTGATGTAAGGCTTGGATGCAGCTGCTCGGCCATGAAAACCCATTCCATGAAGCTCTCTACGCACTGTTGCTGTGTCCAATCTGAAGGCCACACGAAGTTTGGAGGACTGTAGCTATTGACTCTGCAGACAGTTAGCAACTTCTGAACACTGTGCACTTCAGCATGCGCTGACCCCGATCTGTCATTTTACGTGGCCTACCACTTCGTGGCTGAGTTGCTGTTGTTCCCAGTTGCTTCCACTTTGTTATAATATCACTAACAGGTGACCGTGGAATATTTAGTAGCAAGGAAATGTCACATATGGACTTATTGCACAGGTGGCAACCTATCACGGCACCGCGCTTGAATTCACTGAGCTCCTGAGAGCGACCCATTCTTTCACAAATGTTTGTAGAAGCGTCTGCATGCCTAGGTGCTTGATTTTATACACCTGTGGCCATGGAAGTGATTGGAACCAGAATCCAATGATTTGGAGGGGTGTCCCAATACATTTGGCAATATGGTGTATCTCCAAAGTGATGGGAATTAAATAGCTATGAACTGGAACAACTATAAAATTATGGATTTCCCATGACTTTGTGTCTCAGTAACAAGGTTCCCCAGAACACATAGAGAGGGATTTATCTCCCCAGTTACTCAGAAAGTAATAGAGAGATACACTTTAATTAAAAATATTATATAAAATTAAATTAAAAAAATAATATATATATATTATTGTAAATAATCTTATCAGTGTGTGTTAATGTTCAACAAACCTTGTCTCTTTGTATGGTATATATGTATACATGTACAAGGGGAAGACCTATTTGCTCATTACATATGAAGGTTCTGATTTCAACATACCGGTCCTGCAAAGAGATTGTAATAGACTGTGCAGCTAATTGGATCTACTTCAGCACTTAAAGGAATATGAAACCGCAGGAAACAATGTGAAGGTTACATGAAAAATATCTTCCAGATAAAGTCTGCGACAATAACTGAGTTAGTCCCTTGTAATAGTGTTCTTGGACACTGTAAATGCGGGTCTGTTCATAATGAAAGTCACATGTCTAGAGGGGTATTATAGCAGTTCTCAAGACCTGAGAGTGACCCGCTTAAAGCATTCTGGAATTAAGGAAATTCCTCTGATTAGTGGCTACATAGAACATGTCACTGCTAAAGTGTACCTGTCATTGTGCTGCAGCTCAGGCAGTTTGGCTGAAGCCGTTCTCAGCAAATCAATTTGCAGCGTAGGAAATCTGGATCTGTGTGTTTTCCAGATCTGGCTGGCTTCCATCTGCAGTGTGCACGCAGGGTGGATTACTGCAATTCATTCACAGTGTGGCTCACAGCAGCCTCCTGACAGAAGTAGTGCACGCAGAGCAAGGTGTATAAAAAAAATGGGATACAAAATAATTTATCAAATCGAATGCTTAAAGGCTAAGCTTAAAGAAACGAGAACTACATAACAGCAACAGAGTTCAGGAAGAGTGAAGGAGCTTCATGTTAAAGAAGAACTCTAAACCGAACACTATAAATAGAAACTATCAATTCTGTTTCAGTTTCTAAAGCTTGGGGGCTGCCAAAATGCAAATGATCTGAACCCCAAACTAGACAGGAAGAGCAATCTATTGTCTGTGCCCGCTCTGCTAGAAAATGACCAAGAGTTATTTTGGTCTAGAGGCTGGGTTCACACCATTTTCCGGATCAGATCGGGAACATATTGCATTGCATTTTTTGCTGCGATTTTACCGCAATTGGAATTTTAAAAAAATTAATACTTTTTTTTAGCTTAAAATGGTCTTACAGGTGCGTTCCATGCGTTTATGATGCATTTTGATGTGTTTTGATGCGTTCCAGTGCATTCCAAACCAGACAAAATAGGACGAGCAGTACTTTTCTGGTCTGGTCGGGAACGGACTGCGCTGGTGGGAACAGAGGCCAGAAATAGCATAGGGATACACTGGGTTGCACTTTGGGTCCAGAAACAGTCTGATCTGGTCTGGAGGTAATCTGGATGTGGTGTGAATGGGCCCTAAAGTGCAGCAGATCCTCTGTCCCACCTGGCTGCTAGACTGGCCCCCACAGACTCTTCTCCCCTGGGCTCTGGTGGTCTAAGGACTGCTGGCGTCATCATGTCTTATGCAGCTCCATTGACTTGCATTGGACATGAGGACAGCGAGGGACATACACAGCCAGAGCGGAGGAGAGAGAGGTGAGTGCTGACCTCTGCAGGACCGAGGATCAGGTGAATGTGTCTTCTGTATTCTGGCCCCTAGAGAAAAAGGAGCAGTTAACCCTTGCAGTGCAGGGGCTGCCCCACTGCAAGGGCTGACTTTGTTAATTCCTGGAGAATTTCTCTAAAGATATGATGGCCTCATTAATATTTTTCTACAAAAATGCATCTGTGTTTTCAGTATTGTATTATGTTATGGGGTCCAGTAATAGTGCCATGTGGAGGTCACTTTTGAAGGATATCCAATGTCATAGCTTTTTATTTTGTAATTTTGTCTTGGTGACTGTTGTCACCACGACAGGAAGTATGGAAATGCAAAATGTTATTGTTGTCACCTGAACAGGAATGGATGGGAAATCTCCCAAAGATGACACCTTTTTCAGTGACTACTAAGATGAGGTTTACTCTGACTTCTTGTTGTGACTCCAGGACAGGAGGTGACGGGAGATCTTTTTAATGCAACATACAGACAGCAAAAAAATGTTTACCTTTCCCCACTCTATCTTGGTCCCGTGATGCAAATCCACACCTGCGTTGTGACGCACAGGCGGTACTCAGTCCCCGCAGTGGAAAGCCCCAGCCTGACCTCTGCCCAGCCGTCTGACAACCAGCAGAAAGAAGGAATTTTTGGTGGTGTTTTCGTATCCTGTGCTGATGATGAGACTGGACACAACAGTGTGAAAGGTCTGACAGCACAATTCCTGTGCGCATGGAATTCTGGGAAATCCTGTTTTCTTATTCCAAGAAAATTCTGAGCAGGGTTGTCATGCGTGGTTCGACTGGCATCTCCACAAAAATCACATTGGCCTTCATGGTAAAGAAAGCCGACACGTGGTGTCTGTAATAAAATGGCAGCAACCAAAAAGTGCATGTAAAACCTTTTGTGGGGTCTGCATTTCTATCTGCCAGACACATGGGGATAAATACGCATTTTAAAGTGACACTAAACGCAGGAGTTAAACCTTAAAAATATATTCAAGTACCTCAGCTATTAACAAAAATGTATCTTATTTGTGTATCACTCAGCTGTAGATCCCAAAATCATCTCTGAATTCATACTGACGCTGTCCTTCCTTCTGGAGGAAGTCCTTCTGACTACTTTTGTTCCCCATGGTCCCTGTGTGTGTTGTAAAGTAGTCACCGCTCCAAGCTCGCTCCCGTGATGGACTACAATCTCATGTTTAGTTTACTAATTAGTATTGAGATTGGAGTCCATCATGAGAGTGAGATTGGAGCGGTGACTACTTTACAGCACACACAGGGACCATGGGGAACACAAGTAGCCCCCCTGCAGAAGGAAGAACAGTGTCAGCATGACATCAGAGATGATTTGAGGATCTACAACTGAGTGATACACAAATAAAACACATTTTTGTTAATAGTTAAGGTACTTGAATGTATTTTTAGATCCTGAGTTTAGTGTCACTTTAATTCCTGTAAACATCCGCTCTGCAATATGTTACAGCTGTGCAGATCTAAGGCCCTGTTCACACCAGGGTGTTTTTGTCACATGGATTTTTCTGCGCTGAAGGCCAACATTTAAAATCCCATACGTTCCTATGTGGGCCGTTGACGCAAACATGCAGAATCATGCGTTCCAATACGCCTGTCGCCTTAAATGCTCCCTGAGCTACTTTTGTAGTGCTGATCAGCTCGTTTTCCCTATAGACTTCAGTGGAAACACGCTGATCAGCACGTTTTTTAATCGTGCGTCAGCGCTGAAATGTGCATAAAAGCGTGCTTCCAAAAAATGCTTGTAAAATGTGCTGAAGCACTGTCGCCCTGGTGTGAATGGGGCCTAAACCTGAAAAAAAAGCTGAATTATCATGCTGTAGTTGGAACTTTTCCTGCACTGCTCCTGCACAAGGAAACTTTTCTGATAACGTAAAGCAACCAACAATCACCGCTCTGGTATTGGTCTGTCAGCTGTTTGATTGGTTGCTATTGGGTGGTAACACTTTGCAAATTTAGATTGCATGAATATGCATATTAGCTGCCCTTCCATTGCCACATAGCAAAGAGGAGGATAACATCCCAGAAGTATGACAACAATGGCAGCTCCCCTATCCCTCCAGTGACAGGTACTCTTTAAGGCTTTATTTTGTGCAGTGCCTGGCTCTTCCAGCACAGTGGAGGGTTTCATCTTGCAGGAGATTTTCTCACAAGTGTCAAGCGATTCTGCGGAAACACACACAACATACAGTGCTTGTGCAAGAGGTCTGTGTGTGACACACAAGAGCAAAAATCCCCACAGTGACCCCTCCCTCTAAGCAGCAGTTCCTCTTGACCCCGACAGCAGGGGGGTCAGCAGAACATTGGGGAGGAAGTGTCACAAGCCAGTACAGGCCCTCCAGCTGGTGTGCAGGGGATGATGAGAATTTCATGCAATTGACATGTCATTATGTTCTATGGGCACAGCGCAGTGTAATGCAGTTATACTGTGTCACACTGCGCTGAGAAAAGTACTGCATGTCGTACTTACTCTTCAGTGCAAATCATCACAAAGAAGGGGTGTGAACCGAGCCCATTTCGAACAAAGCAAATTACCTTGACTTGCATTGGGCTGGGCTAGCAGTTTTTTTCCAGCGCAGCTGCAACGCATCAGGTGTGAACAGGCCCTTAGGCTTGAAGATTATGTAAAACCCCCAAAACACTGTGGGGCGGTATTTACTAAAACTGGAGCAGACAGAATCTGGAGCAGTTGCCCATAGTAACCGATCATCTTCTCTCTTCAGTCTGTTCAATTAAGCTTTGAAAATATAAACTCAAAGCTAATTGGTTGCCATGGCCTACTGCTGCACATTCTGTCTGCACCGGTCTTAGGGTGGCCATACATTGCTCTATTTTTTTTTTTCATCCTGCGGACTGAATGAAAAAACCTAGAGCAGATTCCTCCATAAACACTACAAGTGTGTCGATCAAGGAATCCCACTGTTTGCATTGTATTCTGGCAGCGGCCCCCGGCTGGCTGTCAGCTCTGGACGTTCATAGATTTTCCGGCCTGCTCCTTTGATCAGCTGATTGAGGGATGCCAGCAGAAAGGGTGCCAACAGCGGCACACGCTCGGCGAATTTCGACCGGTTCCCCTAGAACTGGCTGAAATTCGCACAGGGTATGGGCACCCTCAGTAAATTCCCTTCTGTGTGTTTTCTGGAAGCAGAGACTCTAGAATAAAATACTGGCAGTGGCATTTTTTTATGCCACACGATAATTTCATGACTGTTTATGAAACATACAGTATATGTTTTAGTGCACACTATCACAATATAATACCCAATTTTTCAAGCACAATACAATACAAAAATGTATTTCAAACAACTTTATTGCTATTACAAGGGGGGTGATAAGCCTCATATGTGATAGCATAGCACAGGTTCTCTTTAAAGAGACATCAGGGTTCTATTAGACCCCCTAAGGCAGGGGTGCCCACAATTTTTGCGTTAAGATCTTCTTTTCAAATGCGAGCTACATGAGATCTACCAACGGGAAAAAAACTCCCTCACTCTCTCTCTCCTGGCTGTCTCTCCTTGCTCTCTCTCCTGGCTGTCTTTCCTCGCTCTCTCTTGCCTGGCTGTCATTCCTAGTTTTCTTTCCTAGCTCTCTTCCCTGGCTGTCTTCTCCTAGCTCTCTTCCCTGGCTGTCTCTCCTCTCTCTTTCCTGGCTGTCTCTCCTCGCTCTCTCCCTTGGCTGTCTTTCCTCTCTCCCTTGTCTGTCTCTCCTTGCTCTCTCTCCTGGCTCCCCTTGCTGTATTTTGCAAACAGTGCAGTGCAACAGGCTGTGTAAACTAATATTCTTTGATGTAATACATAGCACTTCAACCACCAGTATCCACCAGAAAGGTGTCAGGGAGCTTGGCTCAGCAGACTCAGGCTAATAGGTAATCATGTGTGCACAGCTAAATAAATATAACAAAATGGAATAAAGGGGCCGCCATTCACACCCTTCATGATCTACCAGCATCAGCTTTGAGAGCTACTGGTAGATCACGATCTACCTAATGGGCACCACTGCCCTAAGGTCACCTCTGCACTCTGTTGAAGCCAGTCAAGCACACACTGTGCTCTATCAGCTTCTTGTCATCTCTGAACTTGGCTGTGCTCAGCTGAGTGCTTCAAGGGGTCATACTTCACAGGGGAGATCTCCCACTGCTCCACCCTATGTTGGTCTTTAAATATTGAGGACATGGCTAATCTTCTGCAGTAGGGGATGAAGACATTGAATTGATGATTGATTAGTTATTATAGTATCGCTTTGTCACATGGCCCTTTTCATGCTGGTGTCTCTGTAGGACCCTCCATCTTGTATCTACCCCTATGTCCCAGTAGATGTCAGGCCAGCTAGAAAATGTCCATATCTCTCCCGGCAAACATTTTTGTTGGATGTTTGTACTCTTTCTGTCACTCCATGTTGTCATAAGTCAGGCCTCTTTGTGTCCAACAATAATGTTTATTTAACTGAAATCAAACTTTTGCCTTGAGTGCAGCCGTGATGAATTGCGGCAACACATTAACACTTTAAATGTTGTAGTTAAGAAAAACTGTTTATATTAATTTCAGTCTGTGTTGAGTTTGATCAAGAAGCTCTGATTTCGATCTGGACACAGACATGCGGACAACTCACTGAGGGCTGCAGATGGCGAGGTATATGTCAATCTCCAATCACACGATGGTCTTTCAGTCAGATCAATAGCTGGATGCGTGACGTACACAATTTTCCCTTTTCAGCAGGAAAGGGAACAATCAATGCCCAGTCATCCAGAGATCTATAGACCAGGACTGGTATTATTTCGCCGCTACAATGCGTTCAAAGTGAATCTTGCAGTTTTGAGATTCACTGTCCTGGAGAACTGATGTGCAGATTCCCACAGGAGATTTTCTTTTTTTTTAAACTTTAATTCAATGCATGACCTTTGAACTATGACCAGCAGGCTTAAAATGACTTTGGTTAGCCAGCCCCATTGCTATAAAAGGGGGCCACAAAGCAATAATAGTGCCAGTGAATTGGAAGATGCAGGAAAAGTATAGGGACAGCTGACAAACTGTATAGGGAGAGATTATGGTCCGTGTGATATTTCTGATTGCTAGCTCTTTGGGTGATCAACCTCTTTTACGCCTTTTTTTGTTTTTAGTTTAGTTTTGTGGTTGATTTGAGGTCAGCGGTCACATTTAGCTGATGTCTGGTCCTTAGCTATTTTTTTTTTGCTGCACTGCCTTACTTGCAGAAACGGTCTTTTGTTTCACTGGGAGGGAGCATTTCTTTTGATGGTACAACCTTTTTAAATTTATGTTGATAGAACCTTCATTTTAGGTTAAATTGCTTTTTTTGTAGCAAGGCTTCCCTTAAAAAATAGACTTTTTTTAGGGAGGTATATCAGGGTTTTTCTCTCTTTCTTTTACATTGTAAGGGTCTCTTTTTTTAAGATTGGAGTGTTAAATTCAGAGCATTCTTTTGTTCCTGATTATCTGTTCTAAGTGTTGCCATTTGTGCACAGCACGCAGCGGCATCATTTAAAAAAAAAAATTAACAGTGTGCACCTAAACTACCTCAAATTATATAACTCATGTTCACCACAATCCCTGTCCCCATAGTAAAAAAAAAAAAAGTTAGGCATACACTGGTTAGGCCTATTATCCCTGATTAAAACTGTTGTTTTGTTTGTTTTACACTGCTGTATACTCAGCAGTATCTTCTTTTAGTAAAAACATATTCTTTTAATAAAATCCCTGCAATGTCCTTTTTGTCTTTAGGAAATTTCGGCCTAGCCTTGCTTATTAAAATTGCTGTTCTGTTGCTGGCCAATTTTATATTGCTGTGTCATCTGCAGTCTTTCAATTCTTAATGAGAGTCTGATAGAAATTGTTTACCTTTCCATAAAAAAGCATGTGTTGTCTAAAACTACCTAAAAAAAGGCTTTTTTTTTTTTCAAACTGAAATGAATCAGATTGGGCTGCTGATGCTGTATGTAAGCCAAGCTAATTGTAAAGGAAAACAATAACTTCCACAACCAAATATGAGCTGCCGGTGTACCCTATCACTACATTTTTCCATCAAAAATGGACTATTCCGTAATACCACATTTGTATTTTTAAGGCTTCCCTTGAGCATGGTTTATATAGAATTTGTGTATTTCCAGTGTTACCATTGAAGCCACATGAAAGCACTTTCTTCTCACTGTATGTTTTTTTATTATTATTATTATTTTTTATGTTTTTGGTACATGTCCCTCATGGCAATGCCCAACTTCCAATGCCATTTTGTGACAGTAGTTTGCCTATTTGGCCTAAAAATGTCCAGAACTTGCTAACAGAATTCACTCCTCCCCATAGATTTGAATAGAATTTGCCACTAAATATGGGTTTGTTGAATTTGAAAACGGGATTTGCCAGACACCTGGCAAATTGAACCCGGGCAGATTCGCTCATCCCTGACTAGGTACAGAATAGCCCAAACGCCGTGCTGTACTACTAATCATGTAATCAGCAAATATGGCTTCCCCTATGTACATATGTATATATATAATGACAAACGATAAACAGAAACATAGTTATTGAAACATTTACACATTCTACATCACATTTTTATTTGATAGCTAAACTAAGCTGATCACATCCATATATTCTAGAAGTTATTTAAAATAACTTTTAAAAGTCTTATAAGGTCTTTGAACGATTTCCGCACCTAATTTCGGCAAAAAAAAGTTTTGCTTGTTGATTAGATGGGTGCTCTTCTTGCACAGTGTCAGTACATGGGGAAGGAAGGGAGTCTAATACATTGGCTGTTGTGTTTGGTGGCAGGCCAGCCTGTGGACGAATGTTTTAACTGAACGGTGCGGAGGTCGCTGGAGAGCGCAGAGAAATTTCCGAGCGCTTTGCAGCAGCTCTCCCACGGTGAAGCCTGCTGGGAAATATTTACCATACAGCAGCCATATCACCCGGAGTGCCATACACTGGCCGTGTGTGATGCTGGCACTATTGAAATGTGGATATCCTTCATACAGTTACAGTAGATGCGGGGGCTGACCTTGGCACAATTTTAGCTCAGCTCTTTTAAACAAAAGACAATGGCTGCTACAATATCCAGTATTTAAAAGCTTCCTTTAAATACCCATCATCCCCTGCACCCTAACTGAAGTTTTAGATCAGACTGGTGATGCACATGTCTGCTTGACTTTTGAATTACTAGATGAGAGAAGCAGACAAAAATGTCTAGTTCCAGCTCTCATTTCTGCAGCTCCAATAGACTCATGTTTCAGGCAATGAGAGTGGGCAGCAATGATATTGAAATGAAATGAGTTCAGCAATGTTGTTGCATGCTTTGGGGTGGCATGCAACAATGGACAGAAGACATTAAGGGAATAATAGGTTGTTGGGAAGTGCAAAAGGGTGACACCACATTCAGACTTGAGTGAAGAGGCAGAATTAAAGTGAGCCTGTGCTCCACACCTCCTGGGACAGGAATGACCATAAGCAGTGGGTACTTATCTTTCCAGTGCTCCTGCTCAGCCCTGATCTTTGCAGGCCATCTGAGATTCTCCTACTGTCTATGGGACATCTATTCTTCTACTATTTTATACTTCTCTTTCTTAGACTATATCGAAAACTTTGGTGGTAATGTGCAGGAATTCTATTACATGCTTGATGATTTTGATTATCTAATGTTTGTTCATCTGCCACTGCGTCAGGATTTTTTTGTTGGTACTATGACTGTGGATAGGCCTTATGTGGCTAATTGATGCTTTTCTGCCTTGCCTTTCATAAATAAAGAATTTTTAAAAAAAGAAGATATCATGTAACCAAGTGCCAAGGCTTTAAGACACAGCAACATGCGAATGAGGCTGCATATTACCCATGAAGGTAAAAATGTAATCACTTTACTTCATCCAGCAAAATTGTTTAAAAGGCCAACTCCAGCCAAAATCTGTTTGTTTTCAGTTTTAGTTAGAATGTGGAAGAATATCTCAGGTGTGCTCCACAAGTGAGATGATCTTTTGTCCCAGTGAGTGGCTAATAACCGAGAGAAGATCAGAAGGCAGATTTGTCCACAGTTTGGATTTTTAGCAATGATTTAAGCAAAAAAAAAAAAAATCACACATTTCCTGATCAGGGCTGAGTGTAGAGTTAGCTTGTGACAAGCATCTGCCACCCACAGGATCAACATCACCATACATGATGACACAATCTCCTGATGCTCTGAGCCGTGTCTGATGAGTTGTCACTGTTGAAGGAAAGAGCTTCAACAAAACAGCAGGTGTGGAGTGGACATGGAAAGCCAGAGAGGGACATCACCATAGGCCCACTGCTACGTGCGAACAGAGAAATATGCCTCCATGCTATTAAAGAGGAACTCCACTATGAAATAGGTCAATGAATGACCACATGGCATGGTCTTAGTATCAGAGCAGAAAGCACACATTGGGTGATACTCATCACACATCCAAATCACATACTAGCTATATTTTCCCAAGCTATTTGTCAGATCGAGTCAGCCGGCTCTCCATATGGGATCGGTGAGAAAATCAATGACTGAGCCTTAGAACAATCAATGTATCAAAGTGATCAATGCAACCTCAGCCGAGCTATAATCATTATGTTATGATGGTATACTTAATTGGTCATGTAATTAATATTAAAACACATATTTGAAAATATTGATACAGATAATATCTGGCTGCCTTTGGAGATGAGGAAGGAATGTGTTCCATGTTGGATCAACTTGGAGCAGTGTGTAAAGGCTTCCTGCCTTCCTCTGGATAAACTGCAGAGTTTTGAGGATGTAAGGTGTTTTATTTTTTAATGGATGGTAATTTGTCTTTTCTTTCAACCCATGTAAAGATATGTATGGCAAGACACTAATACTTGCATTTCCTATTGGAGAACTGCGGCAACATTGGCTCAATCAGCGGACAGCATTAGATGTGGTGGATCTTCTAAGTGGATGATGAAGAATGAACATAATTTGTCGCTTTAAAGAGGAACTTAACTCATCCCCATTTCATTTTTTAACCCGTGTTACCCTAATTCTGGGTTGTATTCAATTCAAATACTCACCCATCCAGCAGATCCAGTATTGTCCTGTTGTGAACTACGTTCCACTTCCACACACAAGGTCCAACACCGCCATCTTCTTCCCTGACATAATTAGGGGCCAGCTGTCTCTTCCGGGTTAAGGCAGCCGACCCCGATGAAGCACCACCAAGCCCGCCCTCCTCCTCCTCTGTCCACTATATGGAAGCCGATATCTCCTGGGAAATGCCCATCACATATGCCAAGAGGCACCAGGAGCGGAGCATGTCATTCTCACCTAGGAAAGAATGGTGGATAAGCCTGAATGGAAACAACAACAAAAAATGGGAGATTTTCATTTTGCAGGGGAGGATTTAAGGGGAGCTAAGTTGTTTTTCTGGGTGAAGGTCCGTCTGTGTGAAGGTCCGTCTTAAGAATATACCCCTTTGAATACCAGAGAAAGCACCTACTGTGAAAGTGCATGTAGCCAAACCTTTATTTCCAGCTTTAAATGGAGTAGGTAAGGGTCAAACCCCTGTTGCTGTCTGAGTACCATGGAGGAGATTTACCTTCCCTTCCTGTGCAGTAGACGCAACAGGAAGTGAGAGGAAGTCATTGCAAAGCGAGGAAGATTCCTCTCACTTTGACAGGTGTCACCTGAACAGATGTCTCCATTATACGAATTACTCTTACCTCTTCTTCTAGTGACAACTGTAAAAGTTTAGGTTTCCCATCATATTCTGTTTCTCTAGATAGGGAGAGTGAATCTCCCCAACATGAAGAGAAACAGCAATAAACCCTGACAGGGATTCTAATCCTCCAATAGTCTATTCAAAACCACTAAAAAAAACTTTATACATGCATATGAATGATACACCTCTAACAGTCAGGCGCGTGCGGAAAAATTCCAAAAACAAGTGTACTGTATGTGTGTCCACCCCTCGCCCTCAGCATGCCATTGATGAGCTTCCCCTATTCAGTTTCTAAGTCACTAATTATAATGTAGTGAGGGAGGAACTAACACAACATGTTTTCAGCTGCTCTCCTATTAGCAGAAGTGATACCAGATTCTTTTGTTTAGATCCATTTCCTGCTTTATGATCACACCAAAGTTGTCCTTTAACTTGCCCCAATGCCCCATACTGTAAGAACTGGTCTATAGGGATATCTAGCTGGAAAATCTGATCCTATCTCCCACAATGTCTGTAATGATCTGATCATGTATGACAGGCTGTAGACAACCTCGCTGTATAACAACTACAACTCCCATTATGTTCCAGCAGCTAGGATGAAAAGGATGCTTTTTTACAGAATAGAAAGGCAGATATTTGTCAGGTAGAATATTCATTCTTGTTTTCCTCAAATCTTGTTTTTTAACCTTAAATCATGTCCACACCCACTTCCTCTTCCAGCCTCCACTCGCAGTTTCCTGAGCCGTGAAGGGCAGGAAATCACTCTATCGAAGTTTCCATATTCTACTAGCAGAGACTCTTCTCCTGGGAACGCTGCCATCAATGAAGCTTCATGCAGATCTGTCAGCAGTAGAGGGGCGGCCGGTCAGAGGTGAATGAAGATGCTAAAGCCCGGGAGAATTTCACTTGAACAAATTGTTTTTTGGACCATTTGTTCAATTTTCTATTTGCTAAAAGCTAAGATTACCTGTCTGACCATGTTTTTTTTACACACCCCCTCCTGCCCCCCCCCCCCCCCCCCCCCCCCCCCTTCCCCCTTCCTACAGTAAATGATGGCAAATAGCAAAGAAGCAATGCTTACCTTGCTATCTGCAGTTTTGTTTAGTATTCTGACAGCTGTTGCCATCAGAATAGCTAGATTGCTGTTGGCTATTTCAATTTGCAATAGCCAATAGCAAGCTGGGTATTGCACCCGCCCTCTGCTGCTGTCAGTCAGCAGAGGAGGACCTGATGGAGAACTGACTATAATTCAGGGGAAAACAACGGATGACATGTGCGTTGTGGTGTGCTCCAGTGTAGGTATGTTGGCTGCTATTGTAATAGAGTATTGTTGTGTCATTTAAAATGAATGGCACCACATACCTGGCACCACAACGCACCAACCCCAAGGTGTGAATGTGCCCTTAAATTATAACTGCACCTTCACTAAAAATGATACATTTGTATGTATCCATGAAGCTTCTGAAGAGTGCGCCAATAAGTTGTGACCTTTATTAAAGAGATGTCCTGTTGCGGATAATGCTGCTTGCAATCTGGCTCTGAGTACATCTTCTGACAACTCTGCCCTTGAACATGGCTCATCATCAAGAATGCAGAGCAGGTTTCCAATTTACAAACAGCCTCTGTGGTGCCCAGGAACAACCTGTTTGTGTAAAAGATCATAGTACACACATAGCCATGCATAATTATGTTTAATGAAAGTGCAGTTATAGTTGACAAGAGTGATATGTATTCTTAATTGAATCTTGGTGTGTTTTGTGTAATTCTTCCAGATCTGTGCAGTAATCCAGTGTAAAACTTTACCTCTGCAGGGGACTTCCTGTAATAAAGACCAGTCACTGCTGCTCTCTCTCCTTGTGCAGGATGACTGGTCTAGTATCCGCCCCCTCATGTAGATTTCTACAAGCAGTCTGTAGTGGGTTGTCCTGTTTGGTCCCTCCCACAGCTCTCTGCACAGACTACGTGCAGCACAGTGATGATGTCACTGCTATATTATATAATATCTGGGTTTTCAACAGTATTTTTGGTGTACACAAAGTAGATTTGTATCTTTTGTGGCTATTGAAGAATATATTTATATAAAAGTTTTGTGCCCGGAGTTTAGTTCAAGATTTATTCTTCAATTGACACTTCCTGTAGTTCCTGCTCAGTGCAGAAGGTTTGAATTGTAACACTTTGCCTACAGGCTGCAGCTATGTTTGACAAGTGGAACGCAGGATGTGATACAGGTGTAATTACAGATTAACTCTTTTCCTTCCTGCTGACACTCCCGCATCTCCTCCAGCTACTGCTGTCAATAAATACATACAAGAATTGCTGAAACCTGGTAAAGGAATTGCATTTATACAAGTATTCAAAATAAATCTTCATTTTATGTATTCTATTCACGTTAAACCCATATTTAGGGTACAACACGAAACATGGATAGATCAAAACCCAACCACTACTTACCTGAATTGCAGTGTTCTTCTGCACGCAGCCATGTCTTCCATTCACAAATGCTTTGACGGGATCTGTGATGCAGAAACTACAAGTCCCATTGCCCACTGCAGCAGAGGGACTTGTAGTTTTCAATGGAATAAAAGTGCAGTTACATCACTGCACTTGTAGTCACTTCATTCTTCCTCCCATCCATGTTAAAGATTGTCTGTACCTCACAATGCTTTGCTGGCTCCAATTTCTTATTTCTAGAAAATATGAAATCTCCCTTTAACCCTTTCGCTGCCAAGCGCTGTAAGGGATGCTGGCCACTATAAACAGACTAACGGCGACTATAGCTGCCAGAACCAACTGTTGGCTTTACACTGGAAATAATTCTGGGAGCTGAGCCGCAACCTCACTTCCACAGGCCTGGCACAGGGCCCCCTCCTGCCCATCACCCCCGCCTTCCCAGGGGCAGCAGAGCCTCACCAGCATCACAGGTGTCGGCGGGTAGAGGCTCTGCGGGTAGAATGGTTCCTCAGCTGTCATTGCTCAGTTAGAGAAGCCAGGGAAGAAGCTACTGGACCTGCGCTTGAATAGCTTGTTTGAAGTGGAAAGGTTACAAAGTTACAGTTAGTCAGGTTGAAAAAAGTCCATCGAGTTCAACCTATAGAGATACGGAGGGAAAAAAAAAGAAGAAAAGCCTAAACAGAACACTATGCCCACAATTACCCCCTGTTGATCCAGAGAACGACAAAAAAAAACCCTATAAAGCATGGTTCAATTTGCTCCAATATGGAAAAAAAATCCTTCCTGATGTCATAAGGCAATCGGATATTCCCTGGATCAACACTCTCTAATGCTTAATATACCTATAAGAACTCAATATCCAGTAATATTCTGTACATTTAGGAATACATCCAGATTTTTTTAAAGCAATTAACTGAGATAGCTAGAACTAGTTCCTGGGGGAGTCTATTCCACATTTTCACAGCTTTAACTGTGAAGAATCCTTTGTGTAGACGCATAATGTCACCTTAAAGAGAACCTGTCACCACTAATATTCTATCACATAGGGGGCTTGTGATCCCCTCTATGTGATAGTAATGAGTTTAAGTATAAAAAAATATTCAAAAAATAAAGTTAAATAAAATGAATGTTAAAATACAAAAAAAATTTGGAAGTCCCCCTCAAACGTGCGCATACTAAGGTAAACACGCGTTGGGTTCGCCTACATACAAACACAACAATTGCGCTACACATGTTGGGTACTATGTGCTCCAGAGTGAGAGCAAAAATTCTAGGGCCAATATTTAGGTTAACCCCAAAGTGATGACCTGAACAGGCTTTTCAAGCGCTGCCTATGGACAATAGGGGTACTGTATTTTGTCACGGTTTAATGGGCAATTTTTAACCTGGGCATGTTGTGTATCTATTTACTCGTCTGCACCTCATCTTTTATATTGTACAAATTGGGTATTATATTGTGGTTTGTTTGTTTTTTAAGCATATGCGTTTATTGAAAACGGGAGAAGAAGATAAAGTATTTAAAGCAACAAAGAGCAAAATATAACCAGAGCAACCATATTGGAGGCGTGCAAAATATCTGTTCACTCATTACTGCGGAAAAATGCTTCAAGAGTTAGTGGGTGTAAAAGGTCTAAGAAGGGAATGATAAGGGGTCACGTTTGGTATCAGAGGCCAATTGGATGAGGGGGTGGAGGGGCCATGAGATTTACCAAGCGAGTATATTGTGTTTTTGTGCACTAAAATGTACTTAAGTATAATTTTTAGATTTGATAAAGAGTTGCGCTGATGCCATGCGACGTAAAAATTTGCAGTCGCCGCCATTTTTTCTACAGGGTCTATGCTTTCAGGAAATATATAACTTTCAGGGATTTTAAGTTATTTTCAGGCCTAAAATGTGGATTATAACATCTGTGCAAAAAACACGGAAAAACTCCTTGGCAGCGAAAGGGTTAATGGGGGTCAAATGGTCGATCGATTTCGACCATAGTTTTGACCGTATTGTTGAACGGGAGAACTGGACTATTGCAGGGAAATCATTTTCAGAGGGGCAGCGACACAAACTACTGCAGGGAAATTTCACTTTTGTGGAAGAAATCACAGGGAATGAAAATTCCGAGTTGCCAACAGAACAGGAATAGGGGGAAATCTTCCAATGGGGACACTTGTTCCGGTGACAACTGTCTAAAAGGGGAGTTTCTTTATATTGGAAAGATATCCTCTCACTTCATGGTTAGTATACAGGACAGGACGTGAAGGGAAATCTACCTAATGAGACCCTATGAGATGGCAAAGAAAAAAATTACAGCAATTTTAACCGTTGGCTACGTTATTCTAAAAAAAACAACTTTTGGCCTTGGATGTCCTTTATCTACATTGCACTCCCTTACTTCCCCTACACACAGAACAGGGACAAAACTTACACAAGTCCTCATGTGACATCCCTCAGGTCTCTCCTGGTACATGTGATGATTATGCATTATTATATTTACTAAAATGTAACTTTTACAGGAATATTTTTGCAAACAAAATAAATATGGATTATACAAATCATTATAGACTTAGTATGTTTAAAGTAGGGCCAGGGCCGGCCTTAGGGGTGTGCGAGCAGTGCGGCCGCACAGGGCGCCATGGCAACAAGGGCGCTGTGCGGCCGACACAGCTCGTCCTGGGGGCGGCTTCTCTCCCCCTCAACGCTGGCCATCCGATATGACAGCTCTCCCTCGTCCTAGGCGTCGGGTGCGCATACGTGTGAAAACGACGATTTCGCCCATTACGCCGCACATGTTACATATCGTCGCGAACGTCGGAATGAGAGCAATAATTGTAGGGCTATCAATCACTGATAACACTAAACTGATGAGCGGTAAAAGCTTTTAAAGCGTCACCTATGGTCAATTTTGGGCATGGTAATTTTTTGCGATTTTGCGGGTGCGCGCAATTTTAAAGCATGACATGTTTGGTGTCTATTTACCCGACGTGACCGCGCTTTTTATATTTTACCAAAAATATGGGTAATAAATGGGTGTGGTTACTGAGGGCGTGGCCACTGAGGGGTGTGGTCACTGAGGGGCGCTGTAAAGCTTTCTCGCACAGGGCGCCTAAAGGCCTAAGGCCGGCCCTGAGTAGGGCTGTTACTGATTAAAATGTTCGTGTTCGGTTAATAGAATTTTTTTTTAGTCGATTAATTTCGATTAATTATAACGCACATACAGAATTCTTGTCTAAGCAACAATGGTAATGGGGACAGGGCCACACAAAGACATTTAAAAAAAGGTAAATAAAAAAAAATTAACACGTTCAGGTTTTATTGAAAGGGGAGGGTTACAAAAATGGAAAGGTGAATGTCCCCTGGAAGCTGCTCTTTTTTTCCGTGTGTATATGGGCCGGTTGGTTATTAAATAATCCACTCCATTTTTTTGTCATTTGAAATCCTTTTTTCTGCGCTGGCTATACACACTTGAAGCATTACAGAACTATTTTATATAACATGGTAACAGTAATCAACATGGCAACAATACCTTATTGTGCTTCTTCTGAGAACCTATTTGATACGGCTGATGTGTTATAAGTACTTTCTCTCTGTGTACTTTTAAATCATGGCGCCTTTGTGGCTCCGTCGGCTAACAAAGGGAAGGGGGGAGGAGTCCGGTGATGTCACAGACATCAACGTCACCGGACTCCTCCCCCTTCCTTTAGTTAGCCGTCACGGACATCGACGTCACCGGACTGCTCCCTTCGTTAGCCGACGGAGCCACTTGAGGAAGGGGGGAGGAACTCCCGGAAGACCCGGATGACGGCTGAGAGGTGAGTACCGATCAAAAACATTTTAATCGATCAAAAAAATTAACGATTAATCGAGGAATTAATCGTTAATTTCCGCAGCCCTAGTTTAAAGTTATCATCATGGGTGTGTAGAACGTTGGAGCATTCTGCAATATTTTGGGGGCAGCCCTCAGTACAACAAGTTATGGCCTGGTATCCCAGTTAAGTGATCCAAAACTGAACTGTCAGTTCTAAGTGGGACCCCATCTGACCCCTGTGTTGACATATTTCCCTGCATCCCAATTCTGAAGACGGGAGTATTTATGATCAGATAATAATGTGACATAGTGCAGACTGTGGTGACTTCCTGATGTGTGGCAGAGAGTCGGTCAGTGGCCTCTGTCCATCCTTTTTAACAATAGTCATCATAAGCAGAGATTTTCTCATGGGAATTTTAGGTCTAAGTCGACTATTGCGGGCATGCTTCCCCCAAGAATAGAGCCCATTGCTCAGCATATCTTAAGATAGTCGACTTCCTGCTTTGTCTTTGTCTGTCTTCAGCTCCACCTGATGAGTCCATTGATGAACAATCAACTCCCCTATGTGACAGAATTATGAGTTATTGTGGAAATGTCATTTTATCACACTTCACATGAATCTGTGAAGTCTGCATTACCAAATCACAGTATTACTTTCATATAGAAAGTATGAAAAGCTTTCATGTCATGCATTAGATAACTCCTGAGTTTCCTCATGTGATCTAATGTCTAGGCAAAGATCACATGGTCTCTGGAGCATTGTGATAGTTTCCTGTAATTGGAGCCTGCAGACACAGCCTGTCTGGTAGACCTGCAGTGAGATAAGATAGTGAACAAGGCACAACCCTGGAGCAGCATTACAGACCCGGGCACATGATTCCAAACCCGGGTTGTACGGGTGAAACCCGTACGGGTGGCAACCCTAAGCATTACTAAGCAGGAAATGAAGCCTGCATATGTATTGAACAAATATGGCTGCCCTCATGTATTAACAGTATTACAAAAGTACAACCTATACATAGAAACAATGGGGGGAATTTATCAAAACTGGAGCAGTCAAAATCTGGAGCAGCTGTGCATGGCAACCAATCAGCTTCTGTCTTTCATTTTAAAATCTTAACTGAACAAACTGAAGAGAGAAGCTGATTGGTTGTCATGCACAACTGCTCCAGATTCGCTCTGCTTCAGTTTTGATATATTCCCCCCACTGTTTTTTTATTAATGCATACTGATAAGATTATTTACATATACAGTATATATTTTAAAAAGACACCAGTTCTCTGAAGGTTGTCACACTTGTTAAACCCCAATTGTAGGATTTCCCACTTCAGTCAGTTGGAGTTTAAAAGTGTATATCTAGCCAAGGTTTGTCTTAGTGCCCATTCACACTGAGCGTTTAATCGCACGATTTCTGCCGCAATATCGCATGCATGCTATCCTGATCGTGCGGAACTCCGCTCGAGGTAAGTGTCGATCAGTGTGAATGGGGCCTTAGATTATTATTATTACTATTATTATTATACAGGATTTATATAGCGCCAATAGTTTGCACAGCTCTTTACAATATAAGGAAGACATTACAGTCACAATACAATTTAAGACAAGATGGTAAGGAGGGCCCTGCCTGTGAGGGCTTACAGTCTAAAAGGGAGGGGCAAGTGATATATGAGGAGGTAGCTGTGCGGGGATGATTGTTTGAGAAAGTGATTGTTCTATGGTTAGGGTGAGGTGGGATAGGCTTCCCTGATAGGAAGGGGTGTATTTTGGAGATGTTACGAAGGTGAAGGCGGCAGGATTTGGATAGTGATTGGATGTGGGGAAGAAAGGTGAGGTCCGAGTCAAGGATGACACCTAGGACCTTGGCATGGGGGAGGGCTGGCTAGTTGTGTTAACAATCTCAAGGAAAAAGTTGGGGCAAGGTGTGGGGGCGGAAGCCGGACTGTAAGGGATCGAGAAGGTTGTTATCAGCGAGGTTATTAGATAGTGGAATAGGAGGAGGCTGAACCTGTGTCAGATTTTTATTTTTGTCTGTGTCCCTGTTACAGATTTCCCTAACTTCCTTCCTAGTGAAACTGTTGTCACCGAGATAGGAAGTAAGAAAAAAACCTCTCTAACAGAGCCCCGGAGAGCAGTAGAAACCCAACAGGAGTTCTAGTCCTCCCCCACCCTATCCATAAGTAGAACAAAACATTTTGGCTTCAAATACAGTTTAATGAAGCACTTCACCTTTATTAAAAATGACAATGACAACAAAGGCGCCTTCAGAAATGTTTAGTAATGGCAATCTACAAACAGATACTTATAGATAATTGCCGGCTTTGTATTCTTTATCCCCCATTCTTCTTATGGTGGCCATTTTCACTAAGGGCAGATGGATCCACCTCCCTTTACTTCCTGGAACTCTGAGTCTGCCTTCTGGAACATAACAGTACACATTGTCTGAGGGGGGAAAATGCCTTTCCCTGAGATTTCCCAGGAAGGCACTGGTGATGTAGCCTTCTCAGGCTGCATCTGCGAGGCCAGGGCTACATCACCAGTGCCTCACTCAACCAGGAAGTAGAAAAACATTAATTATAAGTAAAAAGATGTTTAACTAATGAACATAAGACGATTTCATATCATGATGCAGAGCTGCACCCTGATGTAATTTTTAGTCATGGGGGTTAATGGACCACTTTAAATCATTCACCTTTGCTCTGTCTCTCCTCCCTCATCTCTCACATTGCCAGCCTAATTTATAACATAAGCTGGTGTGCAGCAAAGTTTAGAATATATATATAAAATTATGGAGAATTTGGAATAGTAAGTACATATTGGTATTTGCTAGGCGCTCTTTAATTCATCCTCAGTTCTATCCAGCTGCTGCAATTTGTGTACAATATAAACAAGACATTAGTCTGTTTTTGGAAACATTTTCCGAGTTACCGAGTTAGGATTCCCCCCCGCAATTCACCGAGAAACAAATGCTACCTTGTTTATATGGTAAAAAATAGACTTTCCCACACCGAGTAGGATCACACGGTTCAGGAAAACCAACTGCACAACATCTGCTTTCCCCAACATGAAGGAAGGAAACACATAATATTTTTTTATTGGTTCCTTATTTCAAGAAAACAATTGCCAGATGAGGAAAGGACTGCAAAATCTGCATCAGATATACC
>NW_017306723.1:89991-119599 GCF_000935625.1 Nanorana parkeri | reverse complement strand
AGAATAATTCAAATGGAGTCAGACACTGAACTAGCGGTGGCCATAAACAGCTGGAACCCTGACCCCGATCCAACACCCAGGACACTCAGCGGGCCAATTATAGCTTCTGACTGTGGCTGGAATATCTTAAGTTGTCCAGGACAATTCTTTCATCTTCCCAAAGAGAAAAGGGAAGAGATTTAATCATGTGTTCTATCTCAGTCCACGCAAGTTCTTCTGCAGTCGATTTGAAGGGGTATACCGGTATGGTGTCCGATGGAGATATATCTCTATAACCACTTCAGTCCATGGGGCAAGACACCCCATGACAGCAGCAGATCCTGAGGTCATAGCTGATGTTCTCCTGCATGCCTGTAGCTCTAGGGTTCAAATCTCTCTTGTAGGATGTTTTTGCAAAGGAATGTAGTAAACAAAAGATACTTTACCACAGAGTCCAAGAAAAACACATTTAATTGAGTAATTGCAATTTAAAATGTATACATTTATGACACTATACATACTTCACCCCAATTCCAACATTGATCAGAGAAACACACTAGGAGGACATGTGGTGCTCCCATAATCCTATTGATGTGTGGAGAATAGATTTAAACAGCTGCATAACTATCAGTGAAATTGTAGTGTATATGGTATGCAATGCAATTTGTTAACAAGATTCAAAATGGAAATAAAGACAAATAGAAAAAATAAAAAAAACCCTGGAGCTTTTAGCTATAATGTGCTGGTATGCACAGCATATTAGCACATTATGGCAGACTTACCTGACAAAGCGATCTCTTCCAGCGCTACACTCCTCCCTCTCCGTCACTTCCAAATTCTCCCTGGTTCTCTTACAGGTTTTCAGTCTTTGGCCACTTGATTGGCCAGGCCCCAACGATGTAACGCCTGCGCATGGTAGTTACTTCATGTTTGAATGTCGGGTCTGTGTGCTGAGCTGCACGTACGTGGCTCACCGTGGTGGAAAAAAAATTGATGACAGCTAGAAAGAAGCTTTTATGGCAGAAGAGACTTAACCAGTCTCTTCTGTCATATAGAGCCTAGCAATCAGTGATTATTTTTTCAAAAGCTTTACTTTCACCTTAAAGTGTATGTAAAACTCAAGGTGTTTTTTTAGTTTTGGATTGAATATGAAAGGGTTAGAACCCTGGGCAGATTTTTATTGTATCTGCACTGTTTGCCCCAGTAACCATTGTCCCCAGGTCTAAAAGTGATGGGAAAATCTAGAACAGAAATAGAGGGAAAGTCTTCCAAAGGAGACAATTGTTGCGGTGACAACTGTCTACAAGGAGATTTCCTTTACTTTGTAAGTATTTCCTGTTGTGTCTAAAGAGCAGGAAGTGAAGTCTCGCCAGTGGGACACAGGTGACAAAAAAATTACAGGGTTTTAACCCTTCCCTTATATATTTTAAACTAAAAAAAAACGTTTGGGCTTAGAAAATTGGGTAATTGGTTGAAGCATTCACAGAACGTGCATAATGTCATAATTGTATATATTTTTATACTTGATTAAAAAAAATATACGCAATAAAATGCATTTTTAACTGAATTATTATCTGGTACTTTTCCAAGGCCTAATTTTTTGTTTTGTTTTGGATAAAGTGGGGAAGAGTTATCATTTTTGGCAGATTTTTCTTTCTTGTCTGTTACCCTCCTGTGACATCAGGACCAGGTGAAATGGAGAATGTCATTGTCACTGGGACAGGAGGGGACAGACAGCAATAAAAACACTGTCAGAAGTTCAAACCCTTCCCTTATTCTATTAAAAATGGGTTTGTGTCTGTGTCCCCATTGCAGAGATTTTCCATCACAAAAGTGGCAATAAAACCAACTAGAGGTTCTGATCCTTCCCATCTCAATCCAAAACAGAATACAAATATTTGGCTGGGAATTAAAATCAGGTTGGTACTATGGTTCAAATAATGGAACTTTATCTAGCAATAAAATAAATAAATAATTCAGACATTTTATTAAAACAGATTATACATTTTTATATCTTTTATGCTTATACAGTTAGGGATGAAAAGAGGAAAAATCAGCAAGTATTTCAGCACTAAAAACATGACATTTTGTACCAGAATACTCCAATTACAGTCTTCTTCTCAGTCTATAAAACACGATATATGATCATATTAGTAACAGAGTTAAAATCCGAGCACGCTCTGAGGAAATCCTCTAATGGGCGATGATAATTATAGTGTGTGAAAAGCCGCTGAGCAGAAGCCTAAACGTTGGTTAAATAAACTCTTCCATCATGCCTGTTACCCTATACAGAGCTGAATGGTTTATTTCAAGGCCAGAGTGATATTCTGCATCCCCAGCCCTGCCCAAGGCAACCGCACGGCTAAGTCAACATTCCCACGCTGATACTCCACACAGGGCCTGCGCTGCGCCAAAACTGTGGCAGTGATAATTCTGCGCAGCCGGATCCCCCCCATACTTTCTCTGAGCTCCAGAGACATTACAACAACACTTGGCAGATGTGAAGAGTCTGTACATATTTGTGCCGTGTTTACACAACTTTATAAAACCTTCCCGTCTGCCTTGGCGGAAACAATGCCCAGCTTAACTTTTATTTTTTTTATTGCTAAAAAAAAATGCAGCAAAGAATTTATAGAGAGAACAGTTTTCTCACAGGCACTCCAGCTGAGCTGCCACCAGGCGGCTGTTGCGAAACCACAGAATGCCAACTGCGCCGGGGTTAAAAGACCACCGGCCACCCAGGTTGTCGCACACCTTCAGAGCTGACTGCATCACGCTTCTCTGCCATGGTGTGACTTTCTCATACAGGCTGCAGTGAAGGTACCTGCAGCAAACTGCAAAGAGAGAACATCAGCTCTGCAACTTATTTTAAGCAACACTTGGCAAGGGAATATCACTTTGTGTCAGCAAAGAAAATAAATTCTCCTTGTTGCGAGAACTAGCAAAGGGACCAGTGGTCTGCAGCAAGTCAGGTCCTCTGACTTGCTGCCATGCCTTCCTGGAGAGCAGGAATTTCCCCAACTAACTCCATTGTTAATATATTCATTTCTATATGTGTCCCAGTATTAGGACCCGAATAGGTTTAGCGGCTACAAACTAGCTTGAATGTGTTTGGTGCATTGTGTGTGCAAAATGTGTATGGTAAACATTTTGTCATCAATATACACTGACACATAGTGTATATAGGCCCTGATTTAATAAAGAGTAGTGGAATTTTGACTGACTGTGAGTGAAGTGAAAATATAAAATATATAAATATTATATATACCCAATTATTTGCAAAGAAAAAAAAACAAAACAAGAATTTAACTCACACATGTTCGGATGATTGAAGTCAGCACAACTTCACCTCATTCTCTAAACAAAGTCAAAACTCCCTTTGAAAAGAGAAAATTCTCTTAGATTAGTGAATGAGGAAAAGTTGTGCTGACTTCAGTCATCCAATCATGTATGAGCAAAAATGTACTATTTGACATTTCCTTGCTCATGACTGTGCATTATTTTGATATTTAAAATTGAGCATGCTCTACTCCTTAGGTAAAGCTACCCCAGTCTGATTAGTGCAGCAGTAAATATTCATCCTATCCTAATTTAGAAAAATCCATAAACCTCAACTGAACCCCTAAACCTTAAACCCTCTTCAGACACCTTAACTTCAGCCTAACCACCAACTTCCTTATCTCTCTGCCTAACCACCAACACTCAACCTAACCTTAAACTTCTGCATAAACCTTAACTCTTAACTCAACTTCTCACTCAACCTAACCACTGGCCCCTAACTATCAATCCAACCTCAATTTAAATTATAAACCCTCAATGTAAGACCCTGTAACCTATGTAAGGCGCTGCGTGAATTGTTGGCGCTATATAAATATCTATAATAAATAATAAATAAAATAAATAAATAAACCCTAATCCTCAAAACGATCCCTAGACCTCAACATAAATCCTACCCTCTAACCCTACACCGCAACATAAGCGTTAAGTCCTAACTGAATACTTGAACATAATCCCTAAGCCCTCATTCACACCTGAGCGACACAAAATAAGCGCATTTTCAGCGCAATTTTGCAACTTTTTGCGTGTTGTTTGGCCATTTTACTACACAGACTTTGCAGTTGCCACTTTGTGCAATATCCAATGGAAAATGGTTCTTGATGTGACATAATTTCCTGTTCTTGTTTCCTGCTTCTCTGGAGAGTGTTCCTGGAGTTTTGCATACCTCTGCACAGCGAATATGAGCGATCTACATAGGTTGATGAGCCTGGTATGAAATTGGAATGGGGGGCAAACGATTATTTTAGGGTTTTTTGGTGGGGGGATCCTCCTTGATATCTCTACTAGACCAGAAGGGCCTGGTATGAATTTGGGAAGGGGAGGGGCCACACACTTTCTGTATTCTCCGAATGACACATGCACATGCTCACCTTTGCAATCTTTGGTGGAGAAGCTTAAATGTCCCAATGAGGCCACATCTGCATGCTAATGCGGTGCCAAGCTGAAATTCTTCTTCCGCAGTGTTTGTGGTGTGTGTGACAGGCGTCATATAAACTGGTTTCCTCCCTCACAAGATGAATCGAAGTCTCCCTTTCTGTGGATAGTCGAGTGCTGTCCTCCATGATGGCCACACTGGATGTGAGGAAATGGGGGGACGGATCACAGGAATGGGATGGGTTGATCTTTTTTATGTCACAGGAATCTTTATTTCTTTACACATGTGACACTTCTGAAAACGCTTGAAGTGCGTCATTTTGGGCGATACCATTCAAGTCTATGGGGCCAAGAAACGCTCAATCTGCCAAAAAGTACCATTAAAATGAATCTGGGTTTTTTGGGTCGATTTTCTGAGTGTTTTTTTTGCTGAAAACACGTTACAAAACGCTCAGTGTGAATGAGGGCTTAATGCTTACCCTGTTCTTTAGCATAAACTAACTGCTAACCCTAAACCTCCACAACAATGTATCACTCTATACCTTGGAATAAGCCATAACCCTTGACATAAACCTCAACCACTAACCCTACATCTCATCATTAGCCCTTGCTAACCCTAATGCTCAACACAAACCCTACCCATTAAACATAAACCTCAATATAAAACCTAACTGCTCTACATTGCACCATAAAACATAATTTTACAGCATAACTGGTAACCCTAAACCTTAACTTACACCTCAACCACTAACCCTACATCTCAACATAAAATCTAACTCTACAGTTCAATATAAACCCTAACTGGTAACCCTAAACCTTAACATACACCTTAACTACAAACCCTACATCTCAACATAAACCTTAACGTACACCTTAACCACAAACCCTACATCTCACACCTCACTCTACAGCTCAATATAAACCCTAACTGATAACCCTAAACCTTAACATACACCTTAACTATTTACCCTACAGCTCAACATAAAATCTAACCCTTCAGCTCAATATAAACCTACCTGGTTACATTAACCTTAACATTCACCTTAACCACAAACCCTACATCTCAACATAAAACATAACTCTACAGGTCAATATGAATCCTAACTGGTAGCCCTAAACTTTAACATACACCTTAACCACTAACCCTACATCCCAACATAAAACCTAACGCTACAGCTCAATATAAACCCTAACTGGTAACCCTAAACCTTAACATACGCCTTAACCACTAACCCTACATCCCAACATAAAACCCAAGCACTAATACTAAACCTCTACATAAACCCTAACCACTAACCCTATACTCCAACATAAATCCTGATTGATAGCCCTAAACTTTGGCATAAAGACTAACCCCCAACATCAACCTAAACCACTAACACTAAACTGTCACAAAAAAATTGGCTCTTCCTTACACCTTTACTCCTAACTCTGGACTCAACCCCTCAATCCTAAATCTAATACTAATCCTTTACCCCTAACAGACTAAACAACTCCTAAACCCTAACCCTCATACCAATCCTTCATCCCTAACAAGTAAAACAACCCCAAACCATATACAAGCCGACATAATCCTAACATCAATATTGCTTCTGTCTCAAAATTTCCTGTGCCAAAATAAACCTGGGCTATGATATATCAACAACATACACTTTGAGTTGTCCATACAATATGCCAAAAAGTCAGTAATAAAATGTCTGTATTGTGAGAATTAGCTTCAAATGGAAGCACATTAAGGACACTTCCACTCGCTTACAACTTTTTTTTTTTTTAAGGGCTTCTTTGCCCACTTTTATTGACTTAAACTCAAAAGTCCACTCAGGTTTTCCCTCGCAGAGGTTTTCAAACATAAAATACAGCTTTTTCGATCAGCAAAAAAACATTTTCAAAGTCTCACCGACTTCAGGTTGTCTCTTTAACAAAAGCCTCTCCCACACAGGCTGTATACAAAATGCTTGCCACACAGACTGTTTCTTGTCCTCTTTGCCACACAGGCTTGTCTCTTGCCACACATGCTGCTTTTCACCATACAGGTTATCTGCTTCCCAGTCTGCCAGACACACAGACTGGTTCCAGGGTGGAGCTCCTTCCTTAGGAGGCTGAGAGATCTTATAGAGGCCTTAACAAACCAGCTAGCTGCAGCTGTGCTTGTTACCTCCAAGCCTCCAGCCCTCTCAGCACTTCTCCCTAGAGGAAGAAGTTCAGTATTACACTTAACTTCAAACATTTTTATCTGCCTGCTGCCACAGAATTAAACATTAGTGATCCAAATGTATCTTAAATGCAGAAGCATATTGATTTTGGCAAGTGACTTCCTCATATGTTTGCTTATGAAGGCATGCAGAATTTCAATTTTTTTAAGATTATAGCATCAGACTTTAAATTGGGTCCTTTTGCCGGCCAGCGGAACTGAGCATTAAGTAACAAAGTGGACATAGGTGTGGCTTGCAGTTCCCCACACATTACTGTGATTCATGGGGATTAATCTCTGACCCCCATTAAGTGGCAGGTCACACCATGTCCTGAGTAGGCTCCATCCCTGGCTTCTTATCTGAAAGTGTTTTAAGTAAGTGCTGATGATGTGAGTGACCAGTGCAGATAACAGGGGCTGCTGCATCCATGTCAGAGATTGAAAACAGAAGCAGAACGTGAATAATGTATAAGGCCGATATTTGGAAGCCATGCCACAGATTGAGCAACACTCACGATAACTGGGCTGGGTGAAACAATAAGAAGCGCATGCAGACTACGGCGGGGTGAACCATTGCACACAGAGCTTTTTCAAGTTGATTTAAAATATTTGCAACCATTCATCATATTTTCCCATTTCTCCTTTGAAAAGGTAACAATGTATCCACTGGGTGTGTCCTTCAATGGAAAATTAGCCAATATGTGCAAAATGTGCATTTGCCAGAGGAGTATGGTTTGAGAGAGTATGAAATGATTTACCACTAACTTAACTTTCAATGGCTACCACCTTTAGGCCTTATTCCCATGGAACATGTTGCCCTGTACAACATGAAAGGCAGTTTTTTAGGGCTGGGGAAATTAACGATTAATTCCTCGATTAATCGTTAAACTTTTTGTTTGATTAAAGTTCTTTTGATCGAAAATGAAAAGACTCACCTCTCCGCCGGCTTCCGGGAGTCCCGTCGGAGGACTCCTCCTCCCTTCCCCAAGTGGCTCCGTCGGCTAACAAAGGGAAGGGGGGAGGAGTCCGGTGACATCGATGTTCGTGACCGTCGACGTCACCGGACTCCCCTCCCCCTCCCTTCGTTAGCTGACGGAGCCACTTGGGCCGGTGAGTTTGCCCAAGAAGCACCAAGCTTCTGTCTTATGTTAAACTTATATATATGCACTATGTGGCTCTCCATTTACCCCCCCCCATCTCGCTCCCAGAAATGTGCCCATTGAAATGTACTGATATTATTTTGCAATCAGGTCCTTAGATGAAATGGAATGGACCGGTGCTGCTACTTCAAATATTAAAGGAGACTGTCACACGTCGGCTCAGTAGATCGGGAGATGAGCGAACACATACCGGCGTTCGCTCACCTCTCGATCCTGTCACGGCTCTCTGCCGTGACAGGGGAGGGGCTGGATTCCCCCCTCCCCGCTCCGATCCGCCAGCGCTGACTGGCGGAACGGACAGGGGAGGGGGCGGGTACAGCTGGCTCCGCCTTTAGATAGGCAGAGCCAGCTGTCAGTCACGCAGCTGGGCAGATCCCGGCTAATCAAAATTTTGATTAGTCGAACACGAAAATTTTAATCATTACCAGCCCTACAGTTTTTTAATGAGCCTAGAGATGCAGTAATAAGCATTTGTGCGCCCTCACCAGCTGCTTCCTGCAGCTCCCAGTTTTGACAGCCACACACAGACGGTGCAAAGACCTGGATCCCTCATGCCTGTGTCTGAGGCCATATCGTCTATGAGTGCCTGTCAATATTTGGAGTTACAGGAAGCAGCATGTGAGAGTGCTCAGCTCCATAGACTTACAAGAGCAGGCTGCATGCATCTTCCTGCAGCTCTGGCTGCATGAAAAAACATTGCTTCTGCCATACGGGGCAACACGCCCCATGTGAATGAGGCCATAGATATAAGACTGGAGTTGAACAAATCAGGAAATTATTTGGTGGTCAATGGACAATATCAGTGGTCACTTTATGTGTTTGCTGGTCCCACGTCACTAGCTGTTGGTGAGGTCAGCCAGCAGATGAAGTTACTGTATAGTTCTGGTGCTGGATCTACACATAATACTCAAACGGCTGACATTTTATGTCCTGCCGCCATTCTGTACAAACATAGAAAGTGAGAGAGAGGCAGAACCATCACTTTCTTTCACTTCTTGGGTTAGACTTAATATAACTATCCAGCAGGGATTGTAGGAGAAGAGACCCCTTATAACAGCACAACAGGTATGTAGATCCAGGAATTGAGGGCAGAGATCTCACCAATACAGTCCTCAAGATATAGAAGAAGAAACTGTTGCATGCTCTACCATGCACTAAACATTTCATTTTTGGTTTTGGGTGGACCGGTCTTTTAAACCTGGAATATTTCTTGATATTTCATGTTATGTTTTTAATAAACTAGACTGTATTTTTGTTCAGCGGGTGGTCACAATGCAAAGAACTAGTGAGAGGAGCTGTGGTTAGTGGCTCCTACGCTGTTACCGCTTGGCTCTGCAGCAGATGGGCACCCAGAGCCAAGCGATACACCTATAAAACTAGCACAAAGCAAGTTCACACCCACATTGACATTTTACAGATGAAAAGCCTGGAATCATATAAATTCTCTTATTTAATTATCATTGTTCTGTTTGTGGAAATCCCCCATCCACACCACGGAAGGAACCACTCACAGAGGTGGAAAGCAATTTAAAAATTTGGCATCAACCAAGTGATATAACTGGAAAAAAATTATTTGGCAAGTTGTCTAATCTTCACTTTACTTGAGATGTAGACACTTTCCGTCCTCCAAATCAGCAGTATTTTTTATGCTTGGGTGGTCTTAAAAGCGTTTTGTCTCAACAAGATTATGTCCTCGAAAATTCCCCGTGTGCAGGTTGAATCAATTAAAATCAGTTTCCACAAATCGTAATTCTACATTTTGGAATAGATGAAGGTTTTTATGTCTTGAGGGAACCTCATTTAAAAGATCTCTGCACAAGAGTTCCCAGCTCCACTAAATAACACATGCAGTGAACAAAATTAACCAAGATAGTCTCATTCCCCCTGCTGCATCTTCTATGATGTAAAATATGTGTGGAATCCCCCAATGAAAGGTCAGCGGTGTTGGGAACTGAGCCGGTCTTTGGGCTTGTCTGAGCGGCTTAAAGGAGAACTATGAGGTGAGTGCTTTTCACTCACCTCATAGTTCTAGCCGACCTGTGACAATGAGACTGTCACAGGTCGGCTCAGTAGATCGGAAGGGGAGGGAACACATACCGGCGTTCGCTCACCTCTCGATCCTGTCACGGCTCTCTGCCGTGACAGGGGAGGGGCTGGATTCCCCCCTCCCCGCTCCGATACGCCATCGCTGACTGGCAGAACGGATGGGGGAGGGGGCGGCTATAGCTGGCACTGCCTCTAGATAGGCAGAGCCAGCTGTCAGTCACGCAGCTGGGCGGATCCAGACATAATTGTCGGGATACGCTTCAGCTGCGCCGTCTCAGTATACCGCAAGCAGCAGCTTGCGGTATACTGAGCCTAGGGTGATGGGAGGACGCTAGCTTGTGTCCTCCCGTTACCCTAAGGAGAACTATGGGGAAAAGCCTAAAAAGCTGTATTACTTACCTGGTCCGCAGTCCCCATAGCCCATTCTCCCCTGGGTTCCAGAAGGTCTAAAGACCGCTGGTGTCATCACGTCTAATGAATGCTGACCACCGTAGGACCGGGGATCAGGTGAGCATATATATCTGTTTTATTTTAGCTCCCTAGACAAAATGAGCACTTAACCCATCCAGTGCAGGGGTAGCCCAACTGCAAGGGTATGTTTTATAAATTCCAGGACTTCTTTAAAGAAAATCTTTCCCAAAAGACACATAGACGCTGCCATGTCTGACCCCCTTCTATAGATGCTACTTGTCTGTCTATTCCATTAACCCTCTGGGTTCAGCAAGCTTCGAGTACCTGATCTGGAACAGTATATATAACAAGAAAGGGGCAATCAAGTCTGACATCCCTTTTTGCATACCTGTTCCAGGTAAGGGTAAAGAAGACTGGAAACTAGCATTTGCAGGATGATAAGTAGCAATGGCAGCCTCCATGTAGGAAATCTGTCTTTTAATTAGGACATTTCTCTTGGTTGTGAACTGCTGCATGCCATTGTGCTCTTTCCTTCAGCAGTTTTCAGAATTCAGCAGCTGGAAGATGCAATTAAAGTTTCAAATAATCACACTGATCACAGCAGCCCAGCTTCATAATAACTTTAAACTGCAGGCTTCCAATCAGTGTGTAGGTGGTTTGTTTGTAAACTGATCAGCCAATGAGATAAGCCCCTAAAATTAGCTGATATGTCAGCACGCAGCTTGTCATTGGCTGGGGATCTGGAATGAACCACACTATAATACCTGCATTTTTTAAAAAGAAAACATCCCGTCCAATTCATAACTATCACTACAAAACTATCCCAGCTCCGCCGTGCTTCTGTGTACTTTGCCCGGACATGTTACCAATCCAACAAACACGCTGTTTTCTCCATCACGAGCAATGCAACTGCATCCCTGCATGTCAGCAGCTGTCCTAGTGTCCTAAACTACCCCCAAACAGTACAGTATATTGGTTTTGAAGAGTATTTAAACCCAAAAACTAAAATGTGATATATATTTTTTCTTATTAGTCCTTAGATGTGGTAGCTCCATTAGTGTTCTGTTTTTTCCCCCCCTTTATTTTCACCTGGTGATCTGGCCAGTAACACACTTCCTGTCCTAGGATGACAACGCTCACTCACCATATTGTATCAATAAAGGAGTAACATTGACAACCTAGGACAGGAAGAGTGTTAGGACTACAAAACACACCCCCTCCTCCTCTTTTTTTTTTTTTCCATTCAAAATTTTAATTTTATTGTTTTTTGCACAAAGATAAACAGAACACAACGCTACAACAAAAGAAAGAAAACGATGTCTCCTGCACCCCCTCCTCCTCTTCATAATCTAATAATAAGATTGTTTGAAATTTTAAGTGACATTAAAGGCAACTTTTGTTTTCCCTCACCCCAACGCTAATTAAAGTACTTACCTTAAATGATGTCTCTTAAGGTGCCCATACACTGCATGATTATCGTACGAGAATCGCGGGAAATGCTGCGATCGTACGATAATCGTGCATTGTATGGAAGGCGTGCGACCGTTCCTACTGTACGGTCGCACGACTTTTGTATTTCGAGCATGTTGGAAAACCAGCCGAGAATCGTACGATTTTCGGCTGGTTTTTAGCATGATCGAGAGATGACTGCCGCACGGGCCGGTGTGCGCACGCAAACACTGCCCATTCAGCATTGCAGTCATCGGAAGCTGTACGCAAGTACGATCTGCCTGTCCAAGATGGGCAGATCATACGTTTTTTTAAATTACTTTACAACCCTCGCAAGACAAAAGTCTTTCGAGGGTTGTAAAGTGTATGGCCACCTTTACTCCGATCTTCTTTTTCTTTCCTGATGTTTTCAGCCTTCTCTCCAGCACTGCGGCGGGTCTCCGATCCAACACTGACTCCTCTGGGCTTGCTGGCACTTCCTGTCCCACAGTGTCTGCATGCGGGTGCACGCGTCCATAGACTTACCTTGCATCCCTCCTCGCGTCCCGGGCGAAAAATGTGAACTGCGCATGCATGCACCCCAAGATCCTTTGCGGCTGCCCGAGAATTTCCACATTTTTGGACAGGAGCGCACAGGGAAGACACAGGTAAGTTTAACCCACTGTTAAAGCTGGGTTTTTTGTTGTTTTTTTAAAACTTTTTGTATATATCTACTGCTTGCTTGAAATAGATATATGCAAAAAAAGCTGAGGGTTTAGAAACCCTTTAAGTGTAAAATCTTTACGCTCACTACAGAAAGTTATCAGCGTACTGGATTTCAGGCAGGATAAATGTTTTTGTGTTTTGTTTTCTCATTTATTGAACAGATATAACGAAACTCTTATAATGGAATTTTGAGGGCATGTTTAGGCCAGATTCACACCATTTTCCGGACCAGATCTGGACCATATCTGGAACGTGGTGCATTGTGTTTTGCTGCCTTTCTGCAGCGTATTACCGCGATTTTGCCACATTTCGGCGCTTTGTTTTTTGGGGTTTTATTAGCTTAAAATAGGCTTACAGGTGCGGTCCAGTGCATTTGCATGCATTTGTATATGTTTCCATGTGTTCCAGTGCATTCCAGAAAATGAGACAAGCAGTATTTTTTTTTGTCTGGTCTGGAACGGACAGCAATGGTATGAAAAGTGCCCAGAAATACTATAGTATGGTATAGTATGGGGTATAGCATTAGTTAGACCTATTTTTAATAGTAACTCTCGAGCAACCAGAAAATTCATCTACCCGGAATCTACCAATCCCCGTGGATCCTGGATAACGGGGAGTTTACTGTATATGGTCAATGTTAAGCCTGATGAAGGGACCCTGCGTGGCCCCGAAAGCGCTTGTTTTTACTTGACATGGTTCTTATTAAATGAACACATGGTTATCCTGAAATGATTTTTTGGTGTGCAGGTGAGGTGACATGTCTTCAATTGTTTACTGTATATGGGTCACTTTGTAATATCTTTATATCAAAAATGAGATGGCAGACTACAGGTTGGGTATGTGAAGGCAGAATACTCACATCAGATTTCAGACTACTATAATCAAAAACAAAGGGCTGATTAGAAATGTGCAAGAGCAGATGAACTCCAGGAAATTAAGCCTGGCATGGGACAATACTGACAGATGTTCACCAAAATAAATAAATATAATGGGGGGAATTTATCAAATCTAGAGCAGACAGAATCTGGAGCAGTTTAATCTGTCCTGTTAAACTCCTGTATGGTCTTTGCCACCGTGCTGCAGCTCAGTTTCAGGGTCTTGGCAATCTTCTTATAGCCTAGGCCATCTTTATGTAGAGCAACAATTCTTTTTTTTGTCAGATCCTCAGAGAGTTCTTTGCCATGAGGTGCCATGTTGGACGTCCAGTGACCAGTATGAGAGAGTGAGAGCTATAACACCAAATTTAACACACCTGTTCCCCATTCACACCTGAGACCTTGTAACACTAATGAGTGGAAATGAGGGAAAATGGCTAAGTGGGCCCAATTTGGACATTTTCACTTAGGGGTGTACTCACTTTTGCTTACAGTGCTTTAGACATTAATGGCTGTGTGTTGAGTTATTTTGAGGGGACACCAAATGTACACTGATATACAAGCTGTACACTCACTACTTTACATTGTAGCCAAGTGTCATTTCTTCTGTGTCGTCACATGAAATTATATAATACAATATTTACAAAAATGTGAGGGGTGTACTCACTTCTGGGAGATACTGTATGTGTGTAATATATATATATAATACATACACATTGAAGGCATGAGGGATTTACCTTTATTGAAGAATATGTTTTATTTCCACAGCATATAATTTGCTTTTTGCATAAAAGATACATTTTATACACCTCATTGTCCTGTTATTCCTTACGGCTTTCTATTCTGATGTCTGCTTAGCTGCCGCCTTGCAATTTACAATTGGTTTACTATGTAAATGGAAGATAGTGTTTTGTGGCACAGTGTAAATTGTGTTGTAGGTTGATCTTTGTATACATTTTACTTGTGTCTTCCACCTACATTTATACACTCCAAGGCATGTATCTGCATTGCCCCAGGAAAACCTCTTTGTATAAAATACCAGGATAAAGCCAAATATTTCTGGAGGACAGAACGACTTCTCCTAAAGGCACAGATAGAGGCTAGAAGGAGAAAAACATTGTAAATATTTATTGTCTCAATTTGTTTTCGCTTGCGATTGGGTTAGAGGTCTGTTGTGATTGTTTTGCTGTCTGTAGAATGTGTGGAATATTTTCCCCTCACCTCCTACTTGTTCCCTGAAATCAGAAAAGTTCCACTTTGACAAGAAAAAGTATGTTTGTTCATCTAGGGCCATGTACCATTACTCATCAAGTGATTTCCTAATGATTCATCAGAGAGTGATGTTCTGTCCTCCAGCCATGGGAAGACACCGGATACAACCACGGACAACATCTGTGCACTGTGTCAAAGAAATACATTTTGGAGTGTTTATTTAAAGAAAAGTGGAAGCAATGTCCAGAAACATATGTCTGCTTTCTTGTATGTTTTATTCAACTATTCTTAGCTTTTATATTGATTTTATATCAAACACATCTAAAGAAAACTGCTAAAATGACAAAACTCTAAGTGGGAACCACTCTGTGCTGATGAAGGACTCTGCTCATTCCTCTATCTAACTCTCCTTTCCTGAAATACTCTGTGTTGCTGGAGGACTCTGCTCCTTCCTCTATCTAACTCTCCTCTCCTGAAATACTATGTGCTGCTGGAGGACTCTGTGCCTTCCTCTATCTAACTCTCCTCTCCTGAAATACTCTGTGTTGCTGGAGGACTCTGCTCCTTCCTCTATGTAACTCTCCTCTCCTGAAATACTCTGCACTGCTGGATGACTCTGATCCTTCCTCTATATTACGCTCCTTTCCTGAAATACTCTGCACTGCTGGATGACTCTGATCCTTCCTCTATATCTTTGGTTTTCAACTGGTGTGTCGAGAACCAAAAGTGGGTCCCTATGTGCCGTCCACTTTTCTATGTGAGAGGCTCTTCAGTCTTCCCGTAGCGCAGCAGTGTCAGTTCTTGCGCCAAGCAGCCATTCAAAATATGCTGCCTAGAACTCAGTGTCAGCTTGAGGTGGGGTGGGCTCCATCCATGCATTGCTTACAGCTCCCTCGCATGTCCTGTAGAGGAGCCTGGAGTGATGTAACATACTGGCTCTTGGCACCTCTACAGGGCATCCAAGGGAGCTGTACAAGCAATGCACATATGGATGGAGCTACATCACAGCACAGCAGCCCACACTGGACCCCAGGCCAAGGATCCACTCCAGTTCTCATAAGGTAGGGAGACTGGGTGAATCTTAAAAAAAGAACAAAAATTATTTTTTTGGGAGTGTGTATGTGTGTGTGAGATTATGTCTGTGGTTGTGTGTTTTTGAGGGCCCATTCACACTAGTACACTGTGTTAATCGCACAGTCCCGCGCGATTAACACACTGTACTTCGCAATCGCAGCTACCACGCATTTTGGTGTAAGAAGTGTATTGCATTGCCATTCATTTGAATGGCACCCCAAATGCACCTCCCACCCACAGTTCTATTGCCCGCATCGGAACACACAGTACCGCAATGACGTGCGTTTCATTGCAGTGCAACTTGGGTCACGACTTAATGACTGAGGACAAATGTGGGTCCTGAGGTCACAAAGGTTGAGAACCACTGCTCTATATAACTCTCCTTTCCTGAAATGCTCTGTGTTGCTGGAGGATTCTGCTCCTTCTTCTATCTAATAACTCTCCTCTCCTGAAATACTCTGCACTGCTGGATGACTCTGATCCTTCCTCTATCTAACTCTCCTTTCCTGAAATACTCTGCTCTGCTGAAGGACTCTGCTCCTTCTTCTATTTAACTCTCTTCTCCTGAATTACAGAGTTGCTGGAGAACTCTGCTCCTTCCTCTATCTATCTCCCCTCCTAAGCCAACTCCAGGCCAGGTGGACAGCAATGGAGTTTGGCCTATTGTGTGTGATTCATTGATTTTACTGGCCTTGAAGGTATGTGAATTGATCAATCATCCTCCTCCATTCTGTAGACATGAACTGTAGGGTCAGATAATGTTACAACAAATGAGATTGTATAATGTCTTTCTTTGATCAATGGAGGTCAGATGGGAGTAGAAAAGGAGTGAAGGAGTGTAAAGTTCACTTACCCGCTTATAGCTGTGTTGACTTCAATCACCCAATCATATCCTGGTACATAAAGTCCATATGATTGGATAAGTGAAGAGTGCACAGGAACACTGGGCTTGGTGAAGTTACTAATCTTTTCATTCTTCAGTTGTCTTTAACTGAAGAATAAAAGTATACCAAAAAGCCCAAACCTTTTTTTTTTTGCAAGGAGAAGGGAACGGTTAGAACCTCTGTCAGGTTTTCATTGCTGTCTTTGCCCCATTGGGGAGATTCAACCTCTCTATGTGTCCTGGTGACCATTGTCACAGACACAGGAATTGAGGGGAAATCACAATTTGGAGTTGTTACTGGAAGAAGAACAGAAGAGGAATTTCCAGTGGGGACACCTCGGTGGATGATTGTCTAAGAGGGGATCTCCCTTCGTTTGGAGACATGTTTTCCTTACTACCTGCTGTATTTATGAAAGAAGAAGTAAAAGTGCAATGGAAGCCAAAACTTTTTTTTTTCATATTTTAACAGTTTTTTGAAGAAGATGGTTTCAATGGTTTGGTTAGGTGCTCTTGGAGGTGCACGCACAGACAGGAACCTTGGTGGTGTGCAATCCCTGCATGCCTCTCTAGAGCGGTTTCTGACCACCTTGCTTTGAATAGCACCAGCCGTGGAGCTGCCTACGGGGCGGATACAAGTGACGTCGTGGGACCTGTGCACCCTGCTGCTTGTGCGATGCGGCCAGCCCAGTCAGAGCGCCGGAGGGAGAGACTGAATAGCACATTTAACACTGTAGTGCAGTTTCACGTACAGCTTAGGCAGTGCATAGAACCAAAGACACTAGCATCTGAGACGGGCGTAACTAGAAAGTACAAGGCCCCATAGCAAAATTTAGCATGAGGCTCTGTGATTTTTAGTTAAGCCCCTTGCAGAGCCCACCTAAGATCCCAAACAGCCCACCTGAGAGTGACCCTGCAGAGGCCATCATAGATGCTTTATGGTGGGCTCTGCAGGGTCTCAGGTGGGCTGGTCACACCCCTGCACACCTCTAACCTGTCAGCCTCGATCCACTGTCAGCCTCCTCCACCACCGGGCTCCGATTCCTCCTCCTCCATGGTCGCTGGTGGGCCCCGCCTCCTCCTCCGTTGCTGGGCCCCGCCTCCTCCTCCGCTGCCAATGCGGGGCCCAGCCTCCTCCTCCACAGCTGCTGGCTGTCACTGTCTCAGCAGCGGCTGTGAGGAGGAACGTTTTTTTTTAGCTTTGGATAGAGTGGAGAGGGATTAGAACACCCATCAGGCTTTTATTGCTGTTTCCCTGTTAGCGAGATTCACCCTCTCTATCTGTCCTGGTGACTGTTATCACTAAAAGTGAAAGAAGATCTCAGAGTTTGGGTTGTATTCAGAAGAGGAATAGATTGGACATTTTCCAATGAGGACACTAGTTCTGTTGACCCTGCTGACCACCAGGGATTTCCCTCTAGGATTTCCTCTCATGTCCTGTTGTGTCTAGCAGACAGAAAGTGAAAGGAAATCTCCCCAATGGGACACAAATGGCAAACAAAGTTGACAGGGGTTATAACCCTACATTACTCGATCCAAAACTTAAAAAAAAGTTTTATGTTCTGTTCTGCTTATGGTAATTCTCCCCAGTGGGACTCAGATTACAAAGAACAAAAAAAGTTTATACTCCATCTAAAACCAAGCAAAAAAAAAAAATTATTCTGAAGCTGTAAGTATGTCCAGGTTGCTGTCTCGGTCCCCTTGAAGTCTCACAACTCTGGACAAACTTTTTAGCCGTTATTAAAGTGGCACTAAAGGCAAAAATGTTTTTCCCTCCCCCCAATGTTAATGTCAGCATTTACCTTTAATGATGTTTCTTAATCCGATCTTCTTCTTTCTTGTCGTTTTCTTCTGTCCCTCCAGCACTGGTGCCGGTCTCTGATCCAGCGCTGACTCCTCTGTCCTTGCTGGCACTTCCTGTCCCACGGTGTCTGCATGCGGGTGCACGCGCCCATAGACTTACCTTGTGTCTCTCCTCGTCTCCCGGCTGAAAATGTGATCTGCACATGCGCCCGCCCCAAGATGCTTTCCGGTTTGTTTGTTTTTACACATTTTGCATATAGCTACTGCTTGCTAGCAGTATATATGCAAAAAAGGCTGAGGCTTTAATTATCCTTTAACCCCCTGGCATGGCTCTGAGTCATTCTACAGCTTTCTTCATCGCTCCATGCTATCTCTTCTCTTGCCAGCTTTTCCAGAAGTGCTGCATCTGTTTGATGACCTGACATCCATAGGAGTTTTTATACCTGGCTACATGCTCCATCCAGTCAATACTGTGTAAGTGCAATGTATTTTGACTGTTATTAATATAAGGGTGTTTTATCGGCACCATCCAATGCGTTCTATTTTGTTCTACTTTTAGTCTTAGTTATACTGTATATGTAATTTTTTATTTATGTAAAGCCTGCAAGAAAGAGTAGACTGCTTTGGTACCAGTGAGGCGCACTACTTCTAAAGCAGCTTCATAGTTGCTTTATGACTTGTGGAGAGGTCAGAGGTAATCAGCTTTTCCCAAGGAATAATAGAAGAATGCACAAAAGAGATCTTCCCGCACCATGTTGAGATTTGCCACACACCGCTGGAGAAAATGACAAAGCAAAAGATTTGCAGAAAGATTTGCTCTATGTATAGTAAAATATTTTAAACATCCACAGAGGAAACAGACAAGGATGGAGTATACAGGAGCAATATGGGAGATAGAACTGCTGACCATAGGCCGGGTATTTCCAGCATGTAGGAAAATCTATGCACAATAAATGGACAGCCCTCTTTTGTATGGAGAGGAGAAAACAGACTTCTCACCCCCTATTGCTCTTTTTGATTGGATTCCCACCACCTGCGTTCCATTCAGGGTGCGTTGTTGCACACACACGTTATCATGTATTTTTTAACTCACTGCATTAATGTGTTTTTTGTTTCTTTGTTTACAGCTGGAGCCAAAATACTATTTTTGTATTTCCTTAACGCCATTGCAGCACACTGCGCTGTGTTTAAATGCAGCATGTTACATCTTCACTGTAGTGCACTGGTGTGAACTAGTCCTATTGTAAACAGTGAATTTTTAGCTTGTCATACTTTCGGCCCATGCTGAGTGATGCAGTGTATGAGTTCTTAGGGAAATGTGATGATTTGTTATTTCTTAATGCTGGCCTAATGCTGTAGTTTTCCTTATGTTTAAAAGACCAAATGAGGGCCTGTTTACACTGGAAGCTGCGCATTATAGTCTATATTACGCGCTGGGGCTGATGTGCAGTCTGTAGGGACAGTGCAATGACACTTCATTCAACTCTATGCACAACGGCACGTTGCTATGCGCTGTGTTGCATTGCGCTGTGTTGCATTGTAACGTGTTGTGTGTCGCATGGGAATGCAAATATACACCAATGCACTTGTAGGTGTGAACAGGGCCCATAGAAAACAATTGTGCTGAGCCTGTGTTGATCAGCATTGAACGTACTTGGTGTGAACTACTGAAAATTAGGGGGAAACTAATCAATAATTCTTTTAACTTTCATTGTGGTGGTTTTGATTGATTTCCACATCCATCCATCAAAACTGATTGCTGTGGACAGTTCCATGTGACTTTTTCTTTTTGCAATAAAGCTGATAGAAAACTTTTAGAGAACTAAAAACTCACTATGTGTATGGCCGACATCAGGCAGGGGCCGCGGTATCAAGTTATGGTCCTGGAGGTACATTCGCGCAGTATTGTGCCTTCCCATTCATTGCTGATGAGGATCCACAGCGGTGACCTGACATAAGGCAGTGCAGGGGGGATGGGATGGAGTGTATGGCGTGCCAGATGGTACGCCCAGCCCTCCTATTCATAGGGCGACAGCATGGGGGCTGTATGTCCCTCTGCCTTCTGTATATGTGAAATGGAGCAAAATACAGAGCCCCCATATAAAGCATTTACATGCAATATCTTCTCATCTACTACTGGAAAACATCATCCACTCAAACGCGTTGTCCACAGAATGGATCGCCAACCCATCGCCCGGCAGCGATTGCACAATGTGCTGAAGTCTAATGATGGTTGGCTTTGACGCTTAGCTTATATATGATCTCTGGAAAGTCGTATAACATAAATCTTACAACAAGGGATAGGCAACCTTGACACTCCAGTGTTGGTGAAACTACTACTCCTATAATGCCTGTGGGAGTCATACCTTTCACCGTCAGTCTTGCAATGCATCATGGGACTTGCAGTTCCACAACTGATAGGGTGCCGAAGTTGCCTACCCCTGTGTAACACTCTAGTATCCCCAGTGTGGTCAGACAAACATACCCACTAAACCCAGTTTTAGGTGGAAGCCAGCATGTTTTGGTGCAGTGGAAGAGAACTGGAGAAACCCCCGCACAACCACAAGAAGGAAAAATTTGATTCAGATAAGGTTCTTGTGTGATTCCAGCTCAGGACCCCAGCGATACAAGCAAATAAACCTAAATGCTAACATTAATATTATTATACAGGATTTATATAGCGCCAACAGTTTGCGCAGCGCTTTACAATGTAAGGAAATTGATGGAAACCCAACAAGCAGTCTGATAGAAAGCAGTGTTTAATCTGGGTTTCTTCAACTTGATTGCCCAGTACTCGATGGAAGATAGAAGAATATTCACTGGTGCTTTTTTTTTTATTTTGATGGAAAATTGAATTGAGATTGACTGATTGGATTCCTACATGTATGGCATATGGCTAGCTTTCCCTGACAGACACCTGGCTGAATTTTTTCATCCTCCCTAATGCTGCCCATACACCTGTACATTTTCTGAAGATTTTCTATGGTCAGATGGAAAAGGTGCAACGGATTCCTCCATGTACGCTAAACTGTGCGTCTGGAGGAATCTCCCACTGGGCCAAGCTTCAGTATCTTGCTAGTCGGCCCCACTGGCTGTCAAAATACCTGAACAATCAGATTGGATGCAGGAGTTGTTTGGGTGTTTTGAAAGCAAGCGGGGCCGACTAGCAAGATACCGAAGCTTGGCCTAGTGGGAGATTAAACCATGCGCACAGTTTAGAGTAGTTGGAGAAATCTGTTGCACTTTTTCCATCTGACCACAGAAAATCTGCAGATAATCTATAGATGTGTGGTCAGCTTAACCCTCCCTGGGAGGCCCTCTTGTATAGATTTTTACCATATAATTGTATGAGTAACATGCACCTAAAGCTTCACATGCACTGCTAAAATTTTGTCTGGATGTTTGTTCCGAATCGTTTATCAGAGCATTCAATGTTGCCATCATCAAATTAGCTATTTTTATTCAAAAGCCCCTAAATTTTTGGTCCAGACTGGCTTTTGGAAAGGAATCCCAGACGTATTAAACAGGTTTCTTTTATTTCATATGGAAACAACAATTTTTTCCACCCTGCTCCTTCTATTTTTTTAAAACAAACGTAAATTCGACCCCTCTAACCATTAGAAAATCAAATGTTCCAAAAACGAATGAAACTCTAGTGGTGTGTGGCCAACGCATCAGCCGACAAACCTGCCAGGTCCTCTCTGAGGATCAGAACTGAAGATTTTCATTTCCTAGAATTTTGTGTTGTTGTTGCTGAGTAATACAACAAAACGACAGCGATGTGTCACATTTTTCATTCCATTGCATAATCTTGTTGTACCATTTATGACGTGTATGTGAAAGATTATGAAACTACAAATACATGTAAAAAAACCTCTTATAAATGAGAGCCGTCATTATAAAACTAAACTGTGCTGATAACATATCACCTGTGTTCTGGGGGAAATTATTAAAGGGTTTGCACAGTTTACTGCATCCAAATTGTATTTAGTTATACTTAAAAAGCCAAACTTTATTTGTTGTTTGTGTCCCATTGGGGAGATTTTCATTCATTTCCTGTTTACAGACTCAACAGGATGTGAGAAATCTCTCCAAAATAAGGGATAATCTACTAATTCCTGTGACAGGAATCCCAAATCTCCTGTATAGATGCGGCCGCTGTTACCCATTCAAGTTAAAGGAGAATTATGAGGTGAGTGCTTTTCACTCAGCCTCATAATCTGAGCCGACCTGTGACAATGAGACTGTCACAGGTCGGCTCAGTAGATCAGGAAGTGAGCGAACACATACCGGTGCTCGCTCACTTCTCGATCCTGTCACTGCAGAGAGCCGTGACAGGGGAGTGACTGGATTCTCCCCTCCCCGCTCCGATCCTCCAGCGCTGACTGGCGGAACGGACAGGGGAGGGGGCGGGTACAGCTGGCTCTGCCTCTAGATAGGCAGAACCAGCTGTCACTCACGCAGCTGGGTGGATCCAGACATAATTGTCGGGATCTGTTTCAGCTGCGGCGTCTCAGTATACCGGGAGCTGCAGCTCGCGGTATACTGAGCTTTGGGTAACGAGAGGATGCTAGTTTGTGTCCTCACGTTACCCTTAGGAGAACTATGGGGAAAAGCCCTAACCCCATTGTTCTCCTTTAATGACCGGGTGACACCGGCCGCATCAGTAAGCGATAGTCGACATTTAATCATGTGTGATGTGATTAAATGTGATTTGCAATAGATCAGTCCCTGTACGCAGAAAAGATGCTTCCAGGGAGAGTGATCTATTTGAAACTGCATGTAATCATATGACATACAATTATGTGCGGACTACAGATGCGGCTGCTGTCACCCGTTTCATTAACTTGAACACATGACAGTGGCCGAACTGCCCTAGATGATTTTCCTATACTCATCAGTCCCATCTAAGAGTTCAAGTGCCATGCAAACTTTTATGAATGAACCCCGTTGTGCGGGGTGTGCTCCTAGTTTGCACTATGAATGCTCACAACATTATGAACGGTGCATGTGCCACGCAAAACTGCAACTCCAAAAAAACAGTACGCTATGCTGCCGTAGCATATATGGCAGCATATGGTGGTTTCATCACTGTAACTTCCATCCCTAGCAGGCGTACAGTATATGACATTGTATACATAAGCTTGTCATGGTCAAAGCCTGAACACTGTTACATGGCATTTTTACACACATTTCCTGTGTTTTCTGCCCATTTACACCAGATACATTAGGACTGTACTGGCTGTTGTATTCAGGGTTGCCCCAACACAAGGCAATCTGCCTTGTCACAGACGGGCTCGTTTCATGCCATCAGGTTGCAAAGGGAACGCAGTGGTGTGCCCTGAAAAAAAGTACAGCATGCTCTACTTTTTTTCAGTGCAGCGTGATGCGAGGCAGAAAACCACCTTGCACCCCACTGTGCCCTTTGAACTGAATGAAATGTCAATATGATGATATTTCAATAAAGTTCTACTAAAAAAAAAAAAAGTACACAGTGCGATGCTGCAGGATGAGCCCGGTGTCGGGCAAAGCACACCAGCCAATGTGCATTTAGCGCAGCAGCTGGTGTGAATTGGCCCTTAATGATATTATTTCACGCGGCATGAAGATGAGATGCACATGTGAAATATCACATCCCTCAGGCTGGAGTCACACGTTTAGAAACGTATGTCAACGCATGTCATGATACGTTTATGTTTTATGACGAATCTTAACACAAGCGTTGATTTCAATGGAAAACACATGAAACAGAAACACAAAGGTGTGAATGTACGCGTTTCAGTGTGACTAATTTCTGTAAAGGAAACGTCTGAGCGCTATCAATGCCGCTATGTACGAATCTTTGCATTTTGCACTAAAGCTTTCGTCCAAACGCTCATGTGGAAAAATCTTGTCAGCACATTCGATGATGCCAGCAGAAACTTGACGAATGTGGTTTAAAATTGCATTTGGTTTTAACGTTTGATTTTTGGAAAAAATTGAGTTTACAGAATGAAAACGAAAATCACATTCCACTCCTTCAATCTCGCTGTCACTACACTCTACAGTGATCGTCAATTTGACCCCATTAACTATTAGAAAATCGAACGCACGCTCCGTACGCAAATTTTATCTAACAAAATTCTATTGGCGTACGGCCAGCTTTATTATTATACAGGATTTATATAGTGCCAACAATTTGCGCAGGGCTTTACAATATAAGGAAGACATTACAATCACAAGACAAGATGGGGGTGCAAGAGGGTATGCAGAGCAGTATAGAACACAAGTTTTGAAGAAAGTGTCAATACAAAAATGCATGAGACTCTCATCAGATTGCTCAACAAAATGCAGAAGATTGTCCTTTCTCTGTGCAATGGAGTGAAGAAGCCTTCCACCGAGCAGAGATAGCATAGGACATCATCTGAGGAGGTCAGATGTCCTCAGCCCACCCCTGTGCCCCCAGGAGCTGTGCAGCAGCCTTCACTCTTTATCCAAAGACCCCTTCCCCCCTCTCCTGTAAGACAAAAGCCACCAAGATGCCCACAAGCAGCTGCCTGACGACTGCCCTCCACACTCCCATTGACATGCTAATGAGCTACCCGGATCCCTCCGCCTGCACACACCGCACCAAAAGTTTGTCTGAACTTTCAGAGGAAGGAGTCCCTCCTCCCCTGCCGGCGGAAGCAGACGGGACGCAGCACACACACAGCCTGCCCCGCACAGCTGCCTTGGTTAGGCATTCACCCGCAGAGCGCTGGAGTGAGCGGGGCGGAGGGATTCGTGCTGGACTCTGGCTGGATACATTGGAACAAGTGTGTGATCTGCCGACGAGAAGACTGTGAGCCTGGGCTGGATTATCTGTGGATTGTGGGGGATCGGGGACCCTTCCGGACACCCTGTGGACCTATGTTACTCTAATGCAGCCAGGACGAGGAATGGGTCACCTTGTGCTATCACTGCTGCTGCTGTCATTGATTGTCCGCGCACAAGGTATGGCTAAGGGGGAGTTCATAATGTCTCATCACTTCTATCACAGCCCCGGAACCCCATGTGCAGCCTGAACCCAAGAGCTAGCGATCGGCTGTGCGGGAGCATGGCTGCATTGTGGCTGGGTATCCGTTGTGCGGAGATTGTAACTGTTTAGAAAGTTTCTGGGGGCTGGAGGAACAGAGCTGACAATGAGCAAGTTTACAGAACTTTATTTGTAAACAAATGGCTCTTATTGTTACATTTTATATAGAAAGTGTCAAAATACACTGCACTGTTCATGACATGGTACTGGGTGCAGATCAATCTTGCAGGCTGCCCCCATGGAGCAAGTGGTCTGCGCAGGCTGCCCCCATGGAGCAAGTGGTCTGCGCCGGCTGCCCCCATGGAGCAAGTGGTCGGCGCAGGCTGCCCCCCATGGAATGTAGAATGCCCCACTATCATTTTGCCTTTTGCAGGGATCTGTTTCCATGTATCTACTACTCACTGCAATGCTACAAGGATGGCTGCTGGTCTGAGGACCTAAGTAGCTGCAAGCGGCCCCCTGTATACTGAAGGCTTGACACAGTTTTTCCCTCCTTGGTTTATATGAAACTTTTTAGGGAGGTTGGAAAACTTCATGTCTGGCTCCGGTTTGCTCTCCTGTGTCTCATGTCAGAAGTGTTCTGGCATTTAGGACTGATTGGTTGATATGCTGTGGAAAGTACAATGCTGGTAAGGTGACTTGTGGTTGCACTGTGTGCTGCTTTCATTGTATTTCTGCCTGTGCAGAGGTGTTACAGAGATGTCCAGGAGCCCAGCATGGATAAGGCCCTTCCAAGTGATTGATGGGTAATCGTTGGCATGTTATAGCAGGCTGTTTTGGAGAACCACAAGTGATAAAGGGGAATTTATTGAAACTGGAGCAGACAAAAACTAAAGCAGTTGTGCATGGCGACCAATTGGCTTCTCTCTTTCATATTCAAAGCGTAACAGAACAAACTGAAGATAGAAGCTGATTGGTTGCCCTGGGCAGCTACTCCAGATTTTGTCTGCACCAGTTTTGATAAATTCCTATCACAGTATTTAATTGGAGTATTCTCTATTTGAATTCTGGGACCTGTTGGGGCTTATGGACTTTAATGGCTTTACACAGTAACTGTAAGCTTGTTAAATTAGCACCCAAATGAAACTGAATTTTGAAAGCTGGTTGAAGTACCTTTTTTGTATTTTATCTCATGGGCATTTGTGCTGTAAGATGCACCTGACCATCTCCCATGCACCTAGCTCAGCCGAGGACTGGTGAATTGTTCATGTGACTTGTGTTATGGAGGAGGCAGCAGAAGATCTATGACTTTGTATTGTAGATGGTACAGCTGCTAGAGGCCCTACAAAACTCCGTATGGTGATGATCCAGGCCCCTAATCTCTCACCTCCCCAATAACGGAAATGCCAGTTATTAGAAGCCAGTCCAGCCTGGGGATGAGATTGTTTTAGGTGCCAAGGAACACATGTTCATTGGCTATGATAAAGAAAGTGTAAAATCCATAAGTCATGTGTCTTTTACATCTGGAACCGGACCTATTGGATGTGTCCTTTTTGTGGCCCATATTTAATCTTTAAGCTTTTATAGCAGTTTATATCTTCTGAGGAACAAAAAGCCCCATCAAGCCCTGTAGCCATCATTTAAGTAGCTGGAGCTTATTACACTCTTCAAAATAAAATCTTGTACACAAATTATCTTTTAAATAGGTCTATGCATATTCTTTATAAGCAATCTACTGGAGAACCATGTGTGCTTGCATGCCTGCCAAGTTCTACCAGAGCATGCATGGACTTGTAGTTCTAAAAAAGGAAGAAGTGTCGCATCCCCTTTTGTGAGCAGGTGCAGGTATCCCTCACAATGTCCTTCTTTTGTTGACTTAAAACCTTAAAATATTGACTTGTTCTGCATGTCTTTTATTAGTTGTGTCAACAATAAAAGCCACTCTTGAGTCTTTATCTATATCTACCGTAGTATTCGAACTTGGCGTGATGCCGAGGTTTACAACCACTTGCCCTGTCTCACCCACGTTCTGGGTTAACTCCTAGTTTCCTTGGGATTGCAGGCCTCTGGTGTGATGTTGTATAACGTTTCTCCATACTGCAGGTTAGCATTTAGTAATCCTTGGACCAACTTTTAATAACGGGCTAGAATCTAATTTACATTTGATGATTTTGGCAGGGACGGATTTACTCTCTCTGCTGCCCCAAGGCCAGGTACCTCAATGCGCCAAACCCCCTTTTATAGAGAATGGCAACCGGATGCTGGGGGCGGCGTTAATATTTATTTTTTAAAAATGTTATTCTAATCTTTAGAATTTTTCTATTATATTTTGACTTTTTTTTTATTTAAATGTATTCATTACTTTAAATTTTTTTTACTTATATTTTTAAATTTTTATTTTATTATCAATTTTCCCCCCAATTTATTGCTATCACACAGAAGCTAACAAGCCCATGTGTGATAGCATTTGGGGGTGACAGGTTCTCTTTATTGAACCTGTAACCTCTAATACAGGAGTTCTTGCACCGTACGTTCCCCGCTCTCCATCCTGAGGAGAGGATCTCCATCTCCGGAGAGAGGCGGCCAGCAGGGAGAGAGAGGTAGCCAGCGGGCGGGACAGACCTGCAGGATGCCGCCGAGATCATTTATACAAAACTACAGAACTGCATGTCCCAGGCGTCAGGATATAGGATTTCCACACCCCTGCTGCCCCTCTACTCCCTGCTGCCCCGAGGCCGGGCCTTGTGGGAAATCTGGCCCTGGGCATTGGTGCAGAGAGTGATATTTCTGATTTGTGGAGCTTTGTTTGCTTGTTTAAAGTGCTATGGCTTATGTTGGCGCTATGTTATGTTGGCGCTATGTAATATTAAACACTGCTAATACTGAATTGGCTGCTGTAAGGTAGCTCTACTTGTTGATCACACATACCAAATACTAGTAACTTTGACAGAAGAATATTGGCTAGAGTATGAGGCTGTAGAGCCAGGACATAACTTGGAAAGCTTTGGAAGATTCCTCATTGTGAATGAAGTGCTTTGCTTCACATCTAATGCATTGGTCACACAGTGGGGCTGATACACAAAATAATTTCTTGGGCTTATACTTATAGGAAGCGGCCGTCACCCAACTTCATTCTATAACTTTGTAGTAGAAACATGAGCGGGAGAATGCTGTTTTGGGCTACAGAGGCAGTTTCTCAATCAGATTATTTATTAGGAGGCCTAGAATATGCTGAATCTCTGTGTATGCGCGTCATTAACACATCTTGTGGTAGTTGGCCCTTTTCCTAAAGGGCAGGCTGTAATTATTAGTGATATGTGGGCCTGAAAGAGCTGATGTGATTGGTTCAGTGCTTTCTGTACACAACTGCGGAATTTGTCAGAGCCATTTAAAGCGGAACTCTATAATTATAATTTTTAGAATCTATCGCCCAGCAATGGATGAATTGTAGTTTTTGCTGCGGTTCTTACGTCCTCTCCAGCACTGCCCCTATACACTTGCAGCTCCTGGACCTGTCCGCTAATCCTCTTCCAAGTTGAATGACGCCCAGCCTTGTATGACCCACTTCCTGTAGGCCCAGGCTGTCGGGGACACACCCCTTGAGGGAGCTCTATCTATGAACTCCTAGTACTGCTAAGCGGTGCAGCACTCACACATCATTACATTACAGTCAAAGGGGAAGATTGTAAATGGCAGTGTTCTCTGTATGTAATATGTCAGCAATATTTAAACTAATTACGTTCAGCTAAAGATGGTCCCTGTTTTTTGAGGGCATGTGATTAATGCTTCATATCACTTGGCATTGTTACAGCATGCAAGTGTACATGGGAGGAGCATTGGTTTTGCTGTCTGCTCCACCATGAGGGTTTCCTGTACTGTCTCTTCTGACCTACAGTGAGATTAGGGGACAGTGCTACTTCTGCTTTGTCTGGTGACGAGAAAGCGCCTGGCCTGCCTGTGCTGACATTCAGAGGCTTTCGCTTCTAGTTATTGTGACTGCAGACACCGAAATCGAAAATATATTAATTACTACCTAACAAGCTGAAAAGGGCCCCAGTGTTACTTACTTTTATTTTAATACATCCTACTGCATGCTTGCCTGCACTCCATCCACTGCAGATCCTCATTTCTTATTATAATCTTAATAGAGAGATCTGAAGCTGCCATGCTGAATAGTCTAACCATAGGAGATTTGTAATGGAATGGCTCCCCTAGTGGTCAGACAAAAAGTTTTACAAAAGTATGTTACAGGAGGTGAGGGAAGGGGAAAGTACAGTATCCCATGTTTAGGTTTCATAATAAACCCCTTCTCTGCAGTACTTAGAGATGTCATTTTGTTTTCCTTTTTTTTTTTTTTTTTTTTTTTTTTTTTTTTTTTGGGCCTTTTTTTACCGCCCA